>NC_071270.1:26025051-26200051 GCF_023375685.1 Ictalurus furcatus
AAAATGAGAGAGACAGAATGAGAGACAGAGATACAGAGAGAGACAGAGACAGACTAAGAGAGAGATACAGAGACAGAGAAAGAGAGACAGAATGAGACAGAGAGAAAAAGAGAGTGAGATACAGAGAGAGACAGAGAGAGAAGGACAAAGAGAGATACAGAGACAGAGAAAGTGAGACAGAATGAGACAGAGAGAAAGAGAGTGAGATACAGAGAGAGACAGAGACAGAAAAAGATAGAGAGAGACAGAACGAGAGAGAGAGAGAGATACAGAGAAAGAGAGCCAGAATGAGACAGAGAGAAAGAGAGTGAGATACAGAGACAGAGAGAGAGAGACAGAGAGAGACAGAGAGAGAGAGAGATGTTTTTTTTATAGTAATCCTTTATGATAAATACTTCTCCAAAGCATCCACAATAGGCTCTAGTTTTTTGTGACTGTTCAGTACTCAGAAGGACTTCAGTAGTACAGAAGGACTTCAGTTGGTTCCATTTGGATAGGGATTTTTTTAGGAAGCAGTCCTATTCCTAATCTCTCATTTTTGTATCATAGTTCAGGGTCAATGGTGCATTGAGTTATACCAGGGTTTGGTCATTCAGGATTGGGTTATCTGATGGGTTTTTGGCCACTGGGGCTGGACAGAGTTCAGAGTCTCGGGTTGCCATTTCCTCAATAGCTCCAGTATCAGATAACACACCGAGAGGAGAAGATTGATGGATTAAACCCAATCCAAATACCAAATTACAACGCTATAACGTCTGATTGAGTTTCAGTGTGACCATTGGTGGTTCCCAGATTCCTCTTTGGAAAATACAATCAGTTTTAGATAAAAATAAATAAATAAAAAAACTCACATTCCATTAAAACTTTTACAAAGAGCCACTTTTGTGAATTTCTCGTAGACACAAATCGCACCGTGTAAAATAATTACTTGGTCGTAAGTTCAAAATAATGGTCTCATCACTCATTTAGTACCACTGCGACCAAAAAGTTGATTAGATTAGATTAGATTAGAAAGCGACAGTGAAGAAATTGGTCTCCAGCTCTGATGGCATTCACAAACCATTTTACCTCAATGTCCAGGTCAGGAAAAGGACTCTGGAGAACGCTCGCATCATGCTGGAGATTGACAACGCCAAGCTGGCTGCAGACGATTTCAGAATCAAGTGAGTGAAAGGATGAATGTTCTGCCTTATACAGATCTACAGCCTTAGAAAAAAGGGGGCTCCTCAAGGGTTCTTTGGATATATTTCTTTAAAATAAACAAGCTGGAGAACCCTTACAGTGTAGACCAGGAGTGTGTAAGCCATGTCCTGAAGTTGTATATTCATTTTATGAAGAGGGTTCCTCAGTGGTTCTTTGGGTAGTTAAGAGTGATTTAAAAGGTTCCTTGAAATGGACGAGAAAGTGAAGAACACTTTTTTTCTGACAGTGTAGACCAGGAGTGTCTAGTCCAAGATCTATATTCATTAAGAAAGGGGTACCTCAAAGGTTCTTTGGATAGTTACGAGTTCTTTCCCCAAAATAGACAAGCTGAAAAACCATTACAGGTTCTGTGTTTGAACTTTTTTGAGAGTGTAGACCAGGAGTGTCTAAGCATTGTCCTGACAATTCGACTCATTAAAAAAGAGGGTTCCTCAACAGTTCTTAGGATGGTTTAGAGTCTCTTATGGCTTCTGGATTTGACCTTCAGGACCAGGAGTGTCCTGGAGATCTATGATCATTAAAAAAAGGGTTGCATAAAGGTTCTTGGGATAGTTAGATAGATAGAGATAGATAGATAGAGTTTATTTCTTGAAATGGATGAGCTGAAGAACCTTTACGGGTTCTGGATTTGACCTTGTCTGCGACTGTAGACAAGAGGTGTCTAACCCATGTCCTGAAGATCTATGCTCGTTAAAAAAAGAGGGTTCTTAAAGGGTCCTTTAGATGAGTGAGGGTTTTAGCTTTCTACATAGTTCTCACTTGGAACTGATTTTGGAAAGAAAACCCATTGGTGTTGGTTTCTACATAGAACTTGAACTGTTCTTCAGAGTTAAATTCCACCTATCATCAACCATTCCTGGTTCAAGAACGTACACTGGAATTAATATTATATTATTGGAATTAATAAATATCAGATTAAGAACTCTTTTCATCTTTTGGGGGGAAAAAGCACACACATTGTTCCTCAAATAAAAAACATCTAGTGAAAGTGTTGATGAATGTTTAAGAGTCTGTTCGTGTTCCAGATGGGAAACTGAGAGTGCTATGTGTCAGTCAGTGGAGAGGGATTGTGTGGCTCTGAAAAGGGCCAAGACAGACCATGATCAGATCATCGCTACGCTACGAGGAGACCTGGACAGCCTGAAAGAGGAGCTCTACTTCCTCAAGAAAAACCATGAGGAGGTACGTTATCTCAAGAACGCCAGTAGGAATCAGTGTGATGGTGCAGGATGACATTAATAATGACATAACCTCAAACAAAACGAAGTCCAGAGGCTATCTCACTCAAATTAAACTATACGCTACAGTCAAGAAAATACATCCGGCAGCTTGTTTTGAGCCGTTTTAGACGTAAATTCGCTTTACAGTATATCTTCCAATAGAGGTGGTTCTGTTCATCATATACACACTGTCTGCACTTACACGTTGCCTTTGTTGGTGTGACTTTATTTGATTTCATTCTGATTATTTATTATGAAACAAGATCTCAGACTATAAGATCTGCAGAGTAATTGTAAACAATCCCAATCTGGCAACCCTGTCATTAACTGTCCTGTCCAATGCTCCTTCCTGTTCCCGAACATGGGGCAGAGTGATAGCTGCCCCATTGGGCCTCGAGTGCAGTTCCCATTTTTGACCACTAGGTGCAATAATAACTCTATGGAGCTAAATTGTGCAAGATCTAAAAAAGGCAAGCAAACTTACAGTGGAACATCTGCCTCAAATGAGGTCATTAGGATTTTAATGGAATTTAAAATGGAGTACAGAGTTGTAAATAAGGACTTTTGACGATTAATATTGGTTGATCTAAATGTTAGGGTTCTTTTAAAAACTCATGATGCATAATGAAGATGGCGTTTAAATATGTTTAATGCATTTTGTTCAGTGATGGAAATGGCCTCCCTTGTCTGTGGTATAGCAAGAGCTTTCTCGTCCAATTCAAGCCAGAGTCATTCTGAAGGCTTTCCTAAGATGCGTGCGTGCTTTAGAGCCCAGTAGCGTGCAATTTGTGCGTAGTCGTTACAAAGACAACACAAGGTAACCTAAGCCGTCCATCAAATATTTACAGACGAAGTTAATAATGTAAAGACTTCCATCTGCGCTACACCACGATGCGGTATCAGGTTCTTAACACTGATGCATACACACTTGTATGCACATGTACAGACCACACCCGGTTAAGCAAACGTGAATTTACACACACTTACCATAATCAAATAGTATTATACTGAGCTGCTGACACACACGTAAAGATATGTGAACTCTGTGCAGGAGTTGGACAGCCTGCGGGCACGGGTAGCCCAGGAGGACGTCAATGTGGAGGTGGATGCCGCTCGTGGTCCCGAACTCGGATCGGTGCTGTCCGAACTCCGATCTCAGTACGAAGGCATCGTTCGGAAGAACAAAGAAGAGGCGGAGGACTGGTACCGCAAAAAGGTCAGTGACGTAAACAGAGCAGTTGTGCTCGCAATCTCGATTCTGATTGGTCGAAAAGGGTTGGTTCGTTTTGAGTGGTTGATATGGTGAAGCTTTCTTTGCTTCACCATTGATATATCATTGATATTTAGGGAAGGAGTCTCCAGTGTCAGCGCATCGTAACAGCACGAGGTGAAGCTGTAAATTTTCAGGAAAAAGGAGTTTATGCTTAGCGGTTTCTTAGCTGGTGAAAGTGGGATAGCATTAAATGTAACTATAAACTACTTGTTTGTTTTTTTTTTAAAGTACAACGTGCTTTGGTTTTGTCGGCAAATTGCTGTCATAAAGGAAGTCTAAAACACATGCTGTTACACTGGGAAATAATCTTAGGTTATTTCTTCCGTAAACAGACATCTCTAGGCACACTACACCTTAAATTTTTTCACACCGACTTTTTAAAATCCGTAGACCTAAACGATGGAACGTCCCAGAATGCGTCACCGCTATAGTACCCTTGTGTAACATTCCTTATAGCCTCGCGGAACCACGTGTGTGCGGCGCGTTGAACGTTTTCCGTGTCGCTGTTGCAGCTGGAGGTGGTGCAGACAGAGGTGCGCGAGAGCAACGAGGCACTGCGAGGGGCTCAGAGCGAACTCACCGAGAGGCAGCGCTTCCTGCAGACCCTCGAGGTGGAACTGGAGAGCCTCCACAAACAGGTCAGAACCGTCATGATGAAGAAAGGAGGGAAGTGGGTGGGGGAACCTTTTAAAACACTGTTCCTGTTTACAGGCTGAACTTCTAGAGTGCTTATAGGATTACAGCGCAATTTAAGACTTTGCCCTTTTCAATCGCAAGTCCCCAAAGCGCTGCCCGGCCCGTGTCCCCAAAGCGCCGTGTCCTATTTTCGTTCCCGGTCCACAAGCACCTGGCTGATCGGGTCAGTCGGTTTCAGGTCGAGAATGTGAAAGCGATGCCGCTTAAAGTGGTAGGCTTAAAGTGGCATTTGTGCTCGTGGAGGACTGAATAATCCCCCGGTATCACCTGCTGCATCGGCCACAACCTTTCTCGTGAGAGCTTTATTTTCACTTGAGACGCAATCTCGCTCTCGGATCAGGAGATCAGGAGGCATTTACGGTAAACAGATTACATAGGGGTCTGTTTCAAAAGAATTTCAGCAAAACAAAAGCAACACCCCCCTCCAACACACACACACACACACACACACACGCAAATTTTGTAGTAGCATCAACATGACTTGTGTGAGGTCTACACTATAAAAAATAAAGGTTCTTGAATGGTTCTTTACAGCGCCATAGGTTCTTATTCTTGTCAAGAACCTTTTTTTTCCCATTGTATAGGGTTCTTGAGTTGAGCTCTATGGTTCTTTGGAGATTAAAGAAGTTGTTTATGTTTCATTATACACGTTCTTCAGAGAGTGTTTTGGTTCTTCAAGGTATCATCCCTTAAGGGGTTAAAATGGGAAAAGGTTCTCCTGACATCACTCTTAAGAACCTTATATTGGTATGTTGGTTCTTTAAACCAATTACTAAGCGTTGTTGTTTTTTTTGTTTTTTTTTTTAGAGAAATGGTTCCTTGTGGCACTGCTGTGAAGAACCATTTATGCGTTCTAAGCTGCCGTAAATAGATGGTTGAGAGTAACTTGAGAGTAAAACGTTCTTTTCACAACTTAAAAGCGTTCTCCCGTGGCATCGGGCTGAGAAAATCGGTCTCGTTCCGATCGGAACCTTTATTTTTTTAGAGCGTAGGGCTTTTCCGCCAACACGAAGGTGGAACCCGACCCTATACGTGATCTCACACCAGTCCATGAATTTCCGACCCAAAATACTGGCACCTGAAGGGGAAATGAACTCCATTCATGTCCCATAAAACTGTTGAGGAACCCGTGATGGAACAGGATGTAGAAGGAGTAATGTCATCGTCATCCTCATCAACAAAATAAATTGTATGAGCTAAACTAAACCAGGGGGTTCTCAAACCTTTCACTGTAGAATAAATTACAAGAACCCCATCAGTATAGATTTATTTATGAGCGAAATCCCAACCTATACATGTACTTGGACGTGTTTGTGAGTTCCGGAGGTTTGGAATAAACCAGTCGGACGAGATCTCAATAATAAACACAGCTTTGATCACCGAGTTCAGATTTGCACTCCTAGAAAAATTGGGTTCATCAAGCGTTTCTTAGATAGACACGGGGGGGGAAACACTGTCGTAGGATTCTACATAGAACCTTTAAGAGTTTGGCTTTTATTACGAGTGTATGTACGTAGCATGATGCTATTGCAAAATCGTTGAAAGTTACATAATAATAGTTTAGTTCTCTCTCTCTCTCATTCTCGCTCTCTCTCTCTCTCTCTCGTTCTCTCTGTTTTTTTAAATATTTATTACAGAAACGGGTTTAGCTAGTTTTCGTGTACAGCACTGACTTTGCCTGTTTCATTTCATTTTGGTTCGTTACGAACAGAAGTGTTATTGTTTACATTCCTGCTCCAGCGTTCCACAACGTTCTTTCGTCTTTCAGTTAATAACGATCTTTACGTACGATAGCCAACTCTGCGTTTAACCTGACATGCGTGCATTTATTGCTAACCTTTTCAGAATCATAGGAAAACTACTTCCTGTCGTCACCCTGTCCTCGAAAACCCAGCTGTAGTGGCTATCTAATGTCGGATCTTCCTGAAGCCAGACAGGAAGCGAGTCAGGGCTATTGGGAAACTGTTTAGGTTTAGTTGATACTTTCTTGAAATCACACCGGAAGTGAAAAAAATAACGTTTCTATCACGTTCAATGGAAATGTTTGTTCGTTTTCAGTTTACGACATTTCTGATCGCTGGTTTTTATGTTAGTGGTACCGTTGTTCTGAGCACGTCCCGTCCTGCAGGTCGCCGCCCTGGAGGGGAACCTGGGCGAAACGGGTCAGAAGTATGCTATGGAGATGGAGCGCCTGCAGGCCACGCTGACCCAGCTGGAGGAGGATCTCTCTCAGCTTCGGCTCGACATGCAGCGCAATAAGACCGACTACGAGCAGCTCCTGCGCATCAAACAGAACCTGGAGCTGGAGATCGCCACCTACAGGCGCCTGCTGGAAGGAGAGGAAGCGTGAGTACTTCAATCTCACCTCTAGTCTGTTTCGTCTTCTGGTCTAGCTCATATCACGTCTGATTTTCTCTTTATCCTTTTCTCCTGCAGTGTTAAAGAAGTCCTTCCACCTCCTAAGAGTGAGTATTCAGGATATGTGCGTTTGGGAACATGTTTACAGAAGGGAAATAAATGACACGTTCACGCTCATGAGCAGCTTTCGCTTCGATAAGAGCTCGCTTTTGCTCGAGACCCACCCTGCTTACTCTCATAGCCTGGAGACGTAAATTAACTTAGTTCAATCTGATTAGAAAGTTAGCCCTGGGTTAAAAATACATCACCATATTATCTCAACTCTTTGTCTGGGACAAAAAGGGCCGAGAGGGTGTACGGTACGCACGCACGTCTCATAGCAGCGAGGCGACTAACAGAGGCCGTGGCTGCAGAGTAATGACAGATTAAACGCCATAAACAGAGCAACGTAGCAAAACAGAGCAGCACGTCCTTGGCTACGCAAACCTTACACGTCCACGTGTAGAGAAAAAAAAAATAACAATAATAATCTCTCTCCGTATCACCCTGGCAGTATGGACTGACTCTTACTGTTTCTCTGTAGAAGAGCCTGATGTTCGCACCAGGAAGATCGTCAAGGTGGTCACTCAAACCATGATCAACGGGAAAGTGGTGGACGAATCCAGCGAGGTCGAACAAATCGAAGAGTCCAAGAAGTGAGAATCGGGCTCCAAAATAAAGCTCCCATTGTTTGTAACACATTAACCCCCCCCCCCCCCCACAGGGAGGCCCCGTGAAGGACTCTCGCGTTTCGGTTTCAGACCCATCAAAGCCTTTCAGACAGATCATCTTTCCTGCCTCTTTCTCCAGCTACACAAAGAGGCCACATTGCTAGAGTAGACAGATATCTGCTTCGGCGCTGTACACGGGATAAATCCTTCCTTTGTTCTTTAGTGTTTTTATCGAAAAGAAACATCCTTTTATTATTTTCTCATTTTTCCTGCTTGCTTGCAACTTGAGCGTTTCTTCTAGGATTAGGAAAGCAGCATGAAAGTAGCACTCTGTGATCTGTAAACAATGTAAACGACCGATAGCGTAACGAATAAAACAAACGGAAATAAAATACCGCGTTCACATCTAGTCATTGGTGTTTTTCCTCATTTCGTAATGCCGTTTGGGTTGGATAACGCTCCAGGAGTTAAATAACGTACATAACACGTGATGTTTGAAAGACGATGGGAATTACACCACTGAAGAAAATATTCCCCGATGCTCAAGCAGCTTAACGAAACAATTTAAAGAGCATCCTCATGACCCCTCTTTATGTACATGTGCTCTGTTTAACCTTCAAATCCCATCTCTAATATGTTTACACATAGTTATTGAATAAATATCACAGTTTTAAAACGGCAGCCTCTTATAAAAAATAACACGTCTCATGTCTAAAAGGTCAAAAAAAAAAAAAAGACAAACTAAATGGTTTGCCGACGTATTTATTGATATTTAAAGTACACACACTGTAAGATGAATATCACACATAATCGAATAGTGATTTCTTATTTTTTCTTTGAAGTTATTTTTAAGCAGATAAAATATGAGCTAACTATGTTTGGGGTTTTTTTTTTTAATGCTACTGAAACTAATCCACTAAACAAATTCTGCTGTTGATCTGATACATTATTATAATTGAATTGATACATTATTATAATTGAATTGATACATTATTATAATTGAATTGATACATTATTATAATTGACCTGATACATTATTATAATTGACCTGATGTATTATTATAATTGACCTGATGTATTATTATAATTGACCTTCTCGACTATTAATCAGATTGTACAGCATTTTGAGCTAGCAGGTGTATGAAATGTTCTCTAGCTTATAAATAACGTATTATTAGCTTTATTATTATTGAAGAAGCCATAACGAACCCTTGGGAATCTCATGCGTCGATTGAAATGAATTCCTATCTACAGATAACTATGTGTCGCGGGTTTTTTTTCTCCTTCTGTACCAGCTTCAGCCGGGCGTTAACGACTGAAAGTGTGCCTTCCTCCTGTAGAACTCCAAAGCAAAATCTTTGCATCCTATTTCCTTCACAAATGCGCGCAGGTCTTTATTCAGAGATCAAAAGATAGATCCGTAGCTATGCCGAGAACGTTCTCCTAATTCGGGCTCGCCTTACGCAGGTGTTTATCCTGTGCAAGAGTTTCTGGGTGGGGTTTCAGATTATGAAAATGGCCCGTGTGCGGGTTACACCTACGACATCCTCTTTATATCAAGCGCTTTATGAACAAGGGGATAGGAAATCTGTAAAAGTTTGCATTAAAGACAATGGGAGGGCTAAGATTTTGCACAGTACTGCATATATTTAATATTGTCCTCAAATAGCGTACAATACCTTTGTGTTCCGGCGGAAATAATGTCATTACAACAAATTGTTAGACGGCGTGGTACAGCTCGTTGTATAGAGCCGACATCCCACCGGAAATATTCACTAATGTTCAAGATCAGAACCGTGAATTAAAAAGCGTCAAGACTTAAATATGTTCTTAAAAGTATTTTAAAAATAAAAATATAATGTCAGAGGGACAGTGGAGGGTTTGGCGGTTAAGGGTCTGGGTTACTCTTCGGAAGGTCGGGGGTTCGAGCCCCAGAACTGCCACGCTGCCACGCTCGGGCCCTTGAGCAAGGCCCTTAACCCTCTCTGCTCCAGGGGGCGCCGTGTCATGTCTGACCCTGCGCTCTGACCCCAGCTTCCTGACATGCTGGGTTATGCAAAGAAAAGAATTTCACTCTGCATCAATAAAGACTCATTATCGTTAAGTTCTTTCATTAACACACCGAGGAATTTTCACTTTGGTTATCCCTTTCCGATACTCACAATGCTCTCTGGTAGTGCTGCAGTGTGATTTAACCCTCGCTTCATCTCTACCTAAAGAAAGCGATGCAGCGGCGCTTTAGTCCTTTAGCCCTGTCCAGCTCTGTCCCCTCCTCATCTCTACACTCTGCTCAAACACATCAGCTTCCAAAGCTTCACCTTTCACCCTCAACACCAAGGCGCTCATCGTCTCGCAGATCGCTAACCGGCCGAGCCGACACTCTTCTTGACGTAATTCGGTGCTTTGCATTGTGGGAGTTCTACGCTGGGTTTCTCATTAATGTGATTTCTTCCGCCGTGACATCAGCGCGACACTTCTCACGGGAATTATAAGAACACGCCATCGACCGACAAATCAGCACGGGACTCGTTAAATTAAACACGCCGCAGTTATTTCGGTGTAAATATATTGAACGTGTTCCGGGGTCGAGTTTAACTTAACGGTCAGCGGGTACGAACTAACCTTCGGACCTTTTCTTACGACTTCATCCATACGAAATCCAGCCACGTCACCGTCGTTAATTTCAGTTTGTAGATGAAATATGAAGAGCGAGTGGAGTGAAAGCGAAATGGACTAATGGACAATCCTCATGCACAGGCGACTGAGTAGTATCCATGTGAATTGATGTAGAGTGGATTATGCTTTTATCAGAAGAAAGACGTCAAATGATCGCGGAAATTCGCACGGAAGATTGGAATGAAATGGAAGGAGAACAAGTATTAATATTTGATAACGTTCAGGTAGAGTATAAATCCTGAGTGTAGTATGGGGGCGGCTGTGGATCAGGTGGTAGAGCGGGTCGTCCAATAATCGTAGGGTTGGCGGTTCGATTCCCGGCCCACGTGACTCCACATGCCGAAGCGTCCTTGGGTAAGTCACTGAACCCCGAGTTGCTCCCGATGGCAAGTTCTGCGCCTTGCATGGCAGCTCTGCTCCCATTGGTGTGTGTGTGTGTGTGAATGGGTGAATGAGACACGGTGTAATGAGCCTTGGATAAAAGCGCTATATAAGTGCGCCATTTATAATAAGAAAGCGTGAACGATTATCAGATGTGCACGTCGGAACACTCGGCGCTTTGTTGTCATCCAGCACCAGTGAGGTTGTAGATCCTTGTTAGGAGTTTTGTAGGAAAGTGTTCAGTGTGTCCTGTTCATTAAAACAAATTGTGGATCAAAGGTCTGAGCTCTACAGGCGTGATAACCATCGTTCTTAGCCAAGGATCAGCGACCTCTTCATTCTTTTCAACTCGCATGTAATTAGAGCTCGTTAAGCCGCCGTGCTTGGCTGATCACTCGAACCCCACAGTCAAATGCCTGCTTTGTGTTTTTATTCTGCAGTTTGTCTGACTTACAGATTTTACGCCATGTTAGAAAACGAAGTAACCGATCCTGAGTGTCGTCACGATTAAAGAAACAGCCGTGACTCACTACAAGGTTATCTTTCCTCTTTAATATTTAACTCGGCAGTGAATCCGCGGGTCATGTGGCTTCTCTGCGTAAAGAACACTGCAGTGTGTGTGTGTGTGTATGTAAGGATGACGTGATTATGTGAAAACAGAATAAACACAGGCTTGAGGAAGTGTCACCTCGCAGTGATGATTAAACACCAGGGTGTCAATATTAACGTACTGAGGGACGTTCTTCATACACACGCTGCCCTCCTCGTAGTGGAGTTCGGATGAGTCGGGAATTAGTTTAGGTGTTTGGGGTTGAAATAAAAGAGCTAACGTGTGAAATCATTTCAACAGTGTTTAAAGATTTGTACGTGATAAACAAGCTGCTGCTGTTGTCATACAGACCGTCCTGCACGTCCCAGGGAAGTAGTTCCGGCTGTAACACGAACGACAGGTTTATATTAATGCGCTCGTTCTTATACTGTAGCGCTAACTTACGTTAACCTCACCCTCGACGCCCAGAAGACCGAAGACCTCACTGTGGACTTCCTGAGATCTAAAAGCAGCAGACACTCTCGCGTCGACACCAATGAGACCGAAGCACACCGCGTCACCGGCTTCGAATTCCGGGTGTCCACGTCTCTGAGGATCTGTCCTGGCACCGAAATACTCCGGTTCTGTTTAGAAATGCGCAACAGCGTCTTTACTTCCCGAAGAGACTGAAGAAAATTCATCTGTCTCTGCAGCGCTTAACAAGTTTCTATTGCTGCACCGTTCAGAGCATCCTGAGAGCATCAGAGCAGCTCCATGGGGTCTGAAAGAAATGCCAAGCAAAGGGTCGTGAAAAACACCCAGCTCCTCATCGGTGACCGCTGGTGGCCACAGTAGATGTCTGTGTAGAGCACGCAACATCATCAATGTCTCAAACTGTTTAACCTCCGTCCTTCCAGGAGGAACATTCGGGAACATCTGCACCAGAACCAGCAGGTTCAGGACCAGCGATCTACTCAATAGCTACTGCACATATTCACCGCCCATAACCTTCATTTATTTACTGTATATATATATATATTTACATACTCAACCTACACTTTGTTCATCTATCTATCTATCCATCTATCTATCTATCTATCTATCTACCTTTAAGTGCATTATAAAGGAAGGCTGGGATTTTATTAAACACAGATTATTAAACCAAAAGAGTTTCGCCTTGTTTTTTTTATTAGAGAAACTCTAAACAGTGATAGAACACTTCCTCCTACATGTGTGGTATGTTTGTTGTGAAGACACTGTGAACTATCGCTTCCTCTTCCTCCAGACACCTGTGTGTGTGTGTGTGTGTGTACAGGTGTACAGGTGTACAGGTGCACTCAGGACCGAATGTATATGAGAATCAAGGGCGTAATTAGTGACTGGGTCGTGACGGAAGCACCGATGTTCTGTGCATACAGTAATGTCTGTTAATGTTAATGGAGGATAAATGTCAGGTTGCAGAAAGAAAAAAAACAGAAAAAAAAAAAGTATCATTTACAGGACACAGAAGAGCAGAAGAAACCGGGAACCAAGCAGAACCAAGCAGAACACAAACGCAACAGGAGAACTCCGAGAATGAGGTTAGTGAAGGATTTTTACTGGAGCTCAGACAGTATAATAGATCTCAACTCGGTACAAAAGGTCACACTGTTCCTCAGTGCTATTTCCAGGGACGGTTCTAGAGCATAGAACCCCTTTTAGAAACTGTTCTATTGTCCCAGATTGATGCAGCAATGGTTCTATAGAAAGAAAAAAAGCTTCTTCAAAGAATTCTGAACACTTTCTGTACACCGCACGATTATATTCATGTTCAAAAGAGAAGATTAAAAAGGCTTTGGTTTGACCCTCTGTACGGAACCTCTCAACGTTCTATACAGAACCATACGACAAGATCATTCTCTGGATGGATTAGTGTTTGTTCAAAGTTCTGCAAAGAACCTTTATCGAGTGAGTACTACGGTACTATTATCCTGCACATGTATCCACTCTTTAAAAACACACACACACATAAAAAGGTTCAATCTAGAACCCTAAACTGGTTCTTTGGTTTGTTCGTATATCGGGGGTTGTGGAAAGGTTCTGTGTAGAATCCTACAACCAAATGTTTTCGGCTCAATACAACTCTTTTATGAAGCGAAGAACTCTAAACTACCCAAAGAACATATTGAAGGACACCTCGAAGAATGTAGCTGCCATGTTGAGTTTTGAAGAGCCATTTTAAGATCATAAAGAACCCTTGGGATCAGCAAAGGACGTGTCTGACTTCCAGGGCATTCTTTAAGTAGAAACGGTTCTACATGATATCTAGATTTACATAGGATGTGTAACCATTGGCTCAACCATTGAAGAACCCATACATTTTCTTAGAATGTACCTACCATCTTAGAAAAACAAGGTTCCTCAAGGGCTTTTTGGAAGCTCTAGAATTCTACAGGGAAGGGAAGGTTCTAGCTCAAACTCTTTCTAAAAGGGAAAGGTGTAGGGTTCTACGTAGAACCGTTAAAGCTTAAACAACTGTCAAGTTGATTTTTCACCCCCAAAAGTCAATCATCCAAAGAACCCTTGAAGAACCCACCCCCGTCACGTTGAGTAGGTAGTTTTGAAGAACCATTTCAAGATGTGAAGAACCTGTACATCTTTCAGGGGTTTCTTTAAGTAGAAATGATTCTTCAAGGGTTCTCTAAGAATGAAATTAGAGGTTCGCAGCATCCTAAAAGCGTTCGAGTTTTAAGGGAACCCTTTCTTAGAGGACGAAACTTTGCAGGTTCTACCAGACGGACGCGTATTGGTTGTTGTTTTTTTTTTTTAAAGAGTTCCTCGAGGGATCTTTGGAAGTTTAACAGCTCTAGCTTTTCTTCAGAAGTGTAACTGAGGGTTCTAACTTTCTGAGGGTTCTAAGTGAGGGTTTTAACGTTCCCTTCGCCTGAAACGAAAAAGGAGACAAACAAACAAACAAAAAAAAATCTAAAAGAATTTAATTTTCTAATCTGTTAGATTTTTTTTTCCCCCCACAGAAAATACGGAATCATGAGCGATCCAAAAAACCTTTTAGGGAACCCTTTTTTTCCTGAGCATGTACAGAAGAGTGTAGAGATGATTCCTGACTAAACAGAGTGTGTGTTCACACGGCCAACACCTTCCCGGCTAAACACTCGTCCAGTCTAGACGATCCTAAAGCACACGGGTAAACAATGTTCCTCACAGGCTCTTAATCCTTTAAACGCTGGAGTGGTTGTAATGACTGTAATGTTTTTCTGCGTAGCAGCGATGTTCTGCATAGCGCCTTGTGAAACTGCAGTCCAACCCTGGAGTCCAGGATCGGCACGGACATGCACCGTTCCTCCGCGTGTGACATCACCAAACCGCGGCCTGGCCCCGTGTGGGCTTTCTACACTGCGGGGGCTGATGTTTGTCTCTGTGTATATGATTTACTCGCGCTCCTTCATGGAGATTAAGAGTCCAAACATTTCAACCTGGTGATTTAATAATGCCAAAATTCTGGGCTTTACCTTCCTTCCTGTGGCTGGAAACGACAGCTCTAATCCAGGGTGTGTGAGTTACAGGTTACCACGGCGCTGTTCAAATCCTGATCCTGATTGGTCGGAAAGTGTTGATTAATTCTCTAGAACAGCGGCTCTGACAGTAGCGCGGGTTTGTATCAGCGCGCTCGTTCTGATACGTTATCGTTTCTATAGCAACGGCTCGTTCACGGGGCGGACGCTCCACATGAAGTTTTCGATAAGGAGTACTGTGAATGTGTCTTTAAAATTTATGGAAGGAGTCTCCAGTTTCAGCGCTTTATAACCACATTTGTAATCACACTGATGACTGATGACACACCGTTTTCTCTCTTGGCACCGAGAAAGTTCGTTCACTGAGCATGTCGAGCTCAGAAGATCCGCCTAGTTATCACTCATTTCTTCTTAATGGCACATTTCCCTGACATGACAGTCTCTCCTAAAAGTCTGTAAGCAAAAGCACGAGGCCGAGGCACGTTGAGAGCAGGAATCTGAATCTTATCGGAATTATCACGTTGTTGTAAAGAGATTCGTATATAATGGGCATGGATGTGAATTTTTACAGACTAGATTTGAGTGAAAATCTGTGTGAATTTGGTTACCATAGCTTCAGTTGATCTTCACTCTGTATATTACAGACTAGTGCCGCCCCCTGGTGTCTACATTCACACATTACATGTTAACACATGAATTCACTCACTCACTCACTCACTCACTCACACTTTCAGTAAGCACTTTGTCCTGGTTAGGGTTTCTGTAGATCCGGAGTCTCTCTCTCTCTCTCTCTCTCTCTCTCTTCGGGAACACAAGCTTCATGGGACGCCGTGAAATTCAAACGCACACACATTCGCACCTTGGGGCATCTTATCTTATCTGATATGTTTTTAGAGGTTGGAGGAAACCGAAGAACCCTGAAGAAACCCACACAGACCATTTATATCTTTCAGGGGTTCTCTTTAAGTAGAAACGATTCTACACAGGTTCTCTAAGAATAATTGAAGGTTCATAGCATCCTAAAAGGGTTCTTGTTTAGGGGAACCCTTCCTGAGTGGATGATACGTTGTTGTAGGGCGCTACACAGAAGCTTTGTGGATTCAACTAGAGGGATTCATGTGTTTTAAAGAAGTTCCTCGAGGGCGTTTTGGAAGTTTTAGCGGGGTAACTGAGAGTTCTAACTTTCCGAGGGTTCTAACAGAGGGTTAGAATCTGTCTTCTCCGGGAACACGAGCGGGAATACAACCTTCATGGGACGCTGTGAGATTCACACGCACACACGTTCGCACCTTGGGGCGTCTTATCTTATCTGCCGTGTTTTTTGGAGGTTGGAGGAAACCGAAGAACCCTGAGGAAACCTGCACAGACACAGGAAGAAGACAAGAATGCTTGATTTATAAATTCTCTTCGTAAACTGTCAGCCTTGAAAATGATCATTTCACTGATCCCTGAAATACAGAAGTCGCCAACCACAATACTATGTACTGTGTTGTTATTTCGACTTAATGACTCGTTATTTCAAGATATCATATCAATATTTAGACTTATTATCTGCTTTTCTTTTTTTTGTACTTTTATTTCATAATATTGTCATTACTTTGACTTGAACCATCATTATTTCGACGTTATTAGTAGTTATGTCAAGATATGAATGAATAAATGTTTTCACTTTAACTCATCATTTCAAGATATAATGACGTCAGTTTTTGCTCCGAACAAAATGACATTTTGATCATCTCATCATTGTGACTTAATAAGTCGTTATTCCAAGAAACTTCATCATCATTTTATATTCAAAATTATATTAAATAAAATATATTAAATTAAATTAAATTAAATTAAATATATAATATTATTAAAAATATTCAATATTTCAATATAATATCAATATTTTATTATCTCATTATTTTTTTGACATAATGACTTGTTACTTCAAGATATTCTGTCGTTATTTCGACTTGTGTCTCGCTATTTTAAGGTAATATGCCGATGTTTTAACTTAATATCTTCTTATTTTCTCTTAATATCTCGTGATATCAATATTTCGACTTGTCTTATAATTTTTGACACGTTGTTATTTCGAAATAGTATGCAATTATTTTGAACTTTATTATATTTAACCTCCTTATTTTGGACAGCATAACTCTATGTTCCGAGATATATGATTATTTTGAGTTAAGGATTAGATTTAAATCGAACCATTCTTCACTGAGCTGCAGTGTGGCGTGTGAACATAAGGGGGCGCCATCACACTGTTTCATTAAATATGAAAGGGCTAGAAACTTATAAAACACACACACTGTGTCACAATAAAGCATGCAGTTTAGTAGCTCTTCACGCTTGTTAGGGAAGAAAAAAAATAGTAAATGTGATCAGAATGGGAATAATTTTATCGCTCAGTGCAAATAATACAGTATTATTGTACCAATACAGTGGCTTGCATAAGTATTTATCCCCTTGAACGTTCGACATTTTATAGTGTTAAATATAGTGGGATTGAAATGGATTTAATGTATTAAGATTGAACCATGTGTGTGTGATGGTGTGTGCGGTGCTGTATGTAGAGGTGTGTGTGTGTGGGAATCTCCAGCTGCTGTTGTAGCCCATCTGCCTCAAAGTGTGTTTGTGTTGCGATGCTTTTCTGGTCATCACGGTTGTAAAGAGTGATTTTTTTGAGTCGCCGTACTCTGACCTCTCTCATCAATGAAGCATTTCCATCCTCAAAACTGACCAAAGCTCCCCAGTTCAAAATTATACATCAGTGTGAACACGACCTACAGGTACACCTTACTGATGAAGCCTGGGAAAAGGCTCTACTCACTGCAGTATGCAGTCCTCCTGAATTTGTCCTCGACATAGCCAATATTTTCACCGCACTTAAAGGCCAAACTTGTCAAGATTCGACCTGATTCAGACCCCATATGTCACAGGTGTCACTCAGACCCCAGCCACCATGTCCTATACGTTTTGCTATCGTCCCTCCTTAGTTACTTTTTGGCAATCTGTGTTTGATTGCTTCTCCTCTACACGACACACACATGACTTGCATTATTTGGTATACCGTGTAAGAGTGCATCCATGTCTGCGTCACAGTCTGATGTTATTGCACGCTGTACATATATATCCTTCCCGTCCTGCATTCATACACAGGCCGACAGACATACCCTTTTCTTAGAACTAGAAAATATTACATTCACTCTCAAGAGGAAATCGATGAAATTCTCTTATTCTCTTACTACTTTATGTTTGGTGGCCCACCCCTACCCTTAAAACATATATAACTTTTTTTTTTTGCTTCTTTCCCCCTTCTCTCTCTCTCTCCTCAGGTTCGAGTGGGTGGTCTAGTTGGGAAGAAAAACGAGTGTATCATGCAATACCATGCAGATTATGTTATAGATTTGAGGATGCATGCATGCTATACAGTTTGTAGAAACACTTTATGACCTGCTTTTTTTTTTAAGGGAGTAGGGAACTTGGTCACTTTGAAGTGAGCCGCACAATGCTGTAAACCACAATTAGGAAGCAAGCAAAAGTCCTGCTTTAAAAAAAACAAAACAAAACAAAAAACCACACACACACACACTATGGTACTAAATAGTGTTTAAAAGTAAACACTGCGTACTGTATTTTCCTACTTGGTAGTAGTTAAGCGTGCACTTTATCACGTACGGTCTCTTTAAAAAAGAAAAAGCGACGCGGCCCACGCCTCGAAAAGCGGCTCGTTCCGGCTTTGCCACTTCACATCTGATATCCTTACTCCACTGGAGGAGAAGTAGTTCCTCACACAATCCCTGCGCGCTCCTTCACCTGTCTCCACACACTCATAATAATTCCTCTCGCGCGATTCCTAGAGGACTTCCTTATTCTTCTTCTTCATATTATGATGATGATGATGATGATTATTATTATTTTTAAATAAAGTGTACTCACCGTGCTGCAAGGTGTCGTATAATCACGTGATCACGGCGGACGGATACATCGAATCGCGAGCTCTCGGTGTTCAGAGCCCACGGGAGCGAGCGTGTTTGCGGGGTCGCGCATTTCAGCTGGATGGACATGACAAGTAGGGTTTAATATGATGTCCTGGACAAGACTCAGACTTTTAACCGTGGAACAAAGTGCCTTCCGGTTCTTTCTGAGGGTTTGAGGTTAAATTGGGGGAATTATTTCCTTGACGTGGGAAGAAAGCTGGATTATTTATAAGATGATTTGTCACTGTGCTGTAAGGTAAGTGAAGTTGCGACTTGGACATGCATGAAATTGCAAGGCGCTGTTTGTGTTTTGTGTTTGCGTTTTATTGTTTGTTTGTTTGTTTGTTTGTTTATTTATTTATTTCCAGCACACAGCTGTCACGATTTATACTCATGCACTCTTATGCAATATTAGTAACTAAATAAATAAATGCATGCACCATCTTTAACAGCTGATGTAAATAAATATATATAGGTATATACTGATCTAGTTTAAGGTGAGATGCTGCACAGTGCACTAGATATCTGTGCAATGAAATGAAATGAAATGAAGTTTATAGGTTGACAAGTTGATAGCTTGACGTTTGCATTTATGGAAGTGTGAATAGGGGGGAAAAAAAGAATCACTTTTTTTTTGGTGATTTTTAATTGATTTAATTTGATCTCATTTATAACCTGTCGGAATGCAGAAAAAAAGCTTCACGTAAACACATTTTGCAATTTACCCGCCTTTTAAAACACCTCTGCAGCACGTTTCGTACTTCTGAAATATAATAATGAATGCTGTGCTAATTAAGGCACGGTTTATAAATGTTAACGAGGTATTATTGGTAATTAGGTTAATTGCTTGCCTCAGATGGGAACAAATATCTGTGTTTCTGCACGTAGTCATGTTTGTGTGGCTCTCAGAAATTAGGGTGGTGCATGAGGAAGTGTCTCTTACAGCAAAACTTTCACCTGCACGCAGCTGAATCGTTTGTGTTCGATTCAGTTCAGGGAGTCGACTGAGTGAATCGGATCGAATCAAAAGTATGGGCAGAGCTGTTTTGATTTTTTTGTTAAAGGTGCACTCAGAGATTCAAAACGAACGTGTGTGTGTGTGTGTGTGTTTATTTATTGCCTCCAGATTTCTTACCTAATGCACACTTGGATGAAATGAAACGTAGAGTCAAGTTGCTTTGTGAACTGAATGGATTTAGAGCGGGTTCTTTGTTTTAAGTAGGTAGATTGGCTAAGATAAATCACCCCTAGGTGTGAATGAGTTTTATGAACGTGTGTGCGACCCTGCCCAGGATAAAGTGGTGAGTAAACGTGAGTGAGTGCGTGCATTGCTTTTGCTGGGAAATGGCGTCATCGAAATATAAGACCGTTACAACCTCCTGTTTGCATATTTCTGGCCCAGAAATGACAATGTCAGTAGAAGTAGAGAGGAAAAAGAGAGCTAGCATAGGATATCCAGCATATACCTTCGACCGTGACTAACAAAGGACGACGTCCAGCACAGATAGTACACTTATTTATTTATTTATAATAAGTTATAGTACGCTTATTACTTATTATTGGAACAGCACCGCCCTACCGCAACACTCTCCTGAAGGCTTACGTTCCCTCACGCAATCTGCGATCGATTAATAGCCGACGCTTAGTAGTGCCTACTCAGCGTGGCTCAAGGTCCCTTTCCAGAACCTTCACACTGACTGTCCCTCAGTGGTGGAATGAACTTCCAACCTCAATCCGGACCGCAGAATCTGTCACCATCTTCAAAAAACAGCTGAAGACCCACCTCTTCCGTGAGCACCTAACCAACCCGTAAAACGCCAACCCATCGTTATTTAAAAAAAACAAACCTCGACTCGGTGCTCCTTGCTTCTCTAGAACTCAGTTAAAGATCTTGTACAGTAGCACTACTTGTATTGTTCTCCACTTGCTTGTATTTCTTTATTTGTAAGTCGCTTTGGATAAAAGCGTCCGCTAAATGAATAAATTTATTTATTTAATTATTTGTAAAAATTGACTTGCAGCTCAAATTTTTTAAAGCCACCATGACACTGAGATAATGATATTACAGCTCTGGAAACGCTCTTAAACATTACAGACTGCCGCTTTAATCAGCAGGGTTTTTTTTTGTTTTTTTGCACGAGCGGTTATGAGACGGAGACAGAAACGCAAATGAGCTCTTTAACCGCCGTCTTTGGTAGAAATGTTGTCTTTGTCCGTTACTTTCTACAATCCTCCAATTTTGTGATGCATGCTGGGAAAGGTTCGAGCAGAAAGTGTGAGTCTCTCTGGGTTTAATTTTATTTGGGAGATACAGACCTGCAGTCACGCAACCGAAATACGCCGGCGTGATCCATTCGATCGCACGATCCGATTCGCTTAAAAGCGTTCTTTAAAGGAATCTTGTAAATTGAGTCGGAACGTTTATCACGGCTTGAGCGGCTTTTAAATCCGAAGCTCGTTCGCTCTCACGCAAAACGCTGAATGCTGATTCAACGCTCTCTCCCGCGCTCTCTCTTTCAGCTGGATTTTTCTCACATTTATAACGTTTGTATTTAGATTTTCTTTCACTCGATCGTCACGATTGACTCGGACAGCACTTGCTTAACTTCTGTTTGGTCTCTCCAGCGACATCTTTAGCTACTAACCCTTTAATAAAACCTGTAATCGCATTATAATGGCACTGAAGTACTTGTATGAGTAACGTGCCCAAATCTAAATCTTACACGGTGTTCGTTATGAATTATTTCCTCTGGTTAAACGGAGGGGGAGAAGTTTGTAGGAGTCACTAGCTGGTTTATCAGAAACACAAGCGTTAGAGAAAAGTGAAAGTGTTTAGAGAAGTTCCACCGAGGCAGAGGCAGAGGCAGAGGGAGAGGAAGCATTCAGTATAAAAGGGCGCGAGCAAGTTTCAGGTCTGCCGTGTACCGAGGAGTGATGAGCTCAGCGACTCGATTCAGAGTCGATTCTTTTGAACAGACACTATGAAGTGAATCTAGAAATGTAGTTTAGAAATGTTTACACACTCGTGTGTGTGTGTGTGTGTGTGTGTGTGAGTTTAGACCATTCATGAGGAGATGATTGAGTGATTCTTTTGTTCATAATAAATAACATAAAGAAATGTAAAATCAGAGCGAGTCAGAGGTGACGTGATGGACACTGTGTGCACTGAGCTGTCCCATCATGCACCAGGAGTCATCTGATGTCTGAGTTAGATCTGTGTGTGTGTGTGTGTGTGTGTGTGTGTAGGGGGACAGGATGTTCTAACACACTGGTAATAGTCCTGTTGTGGTGAACTTTTAAGAGCCTTGTAAAGTGATCTGGAAACCCCCACACGCCCCCCTTCTCTGCCCTCTGACTCGTCTGTGTCTAGGGGTTCATGTTCTAAGCGGGCCAATTCGGGGTTTGGCTTTGGAGGAATGAGTTTCCCCTTTAACTCGCACGCCCATCAGTGCATGTCTTGGCTTACATCACACGGCCTTTGCGTCACGTCGGAGTATAATTAGGCTTCTCTTTATTATTAGTACGCAGTGCGATGTCGGAAGGTGGATTTCTGCAGACGTGGCTGATGTTTTGTGTATCTAAAAGTAATCTGGGCGTTAACGTTGCTGTCTTCAAGTTTGATCAGGAATATCGTAATTACGAGGTGAACGGCGTCGCGACGTTATAATAACAACGTAGGGTTTTTTTTTTTTTTTTTCTTTCTGTAAATCGGATATTCGATAACGGAAAGTCATCGCGGACGCAGTACGAATGTGACGTCCGCGGAAGACGGTAAGATTTAAGTAAAACGTTTTCTCACGCTTCAAGTTTTTTTTCCAAAGCGAAAACCACTGCGTGCACCACGTCGTACCGCATCTCCACCTGCGAAACACGTACACACCGGCTTCTGAGGAGGACTTGAAGGCAGCATGAAGTTACTAGAATTTATGTCAGACTTGAACGTCATGTTTTGCCTTTGATCTTTCATTTATTTATTTTTAAATCTCTGACACCTTACCGTCTATGCAGCAGCAGCGGGGTTTCGGTTTTCTGTGTTGAGGTTTTAAACCTGAGCAGTTGGATGAGACACAGCGTCATGATGAGCTCAGCGTGTCATTACTCACGTGTCTTGATGACTGAATGGTTGTTATTTAGGGGGTTTTTTTGGGGTTTTTTTTTTCCGTCATCATTTCTTCAGCACAACAAAAACTCTACTGGATCACAGGGACAAATATGAATGCTGTACCGAGGTGAAATCTCATCCAGTATATATATATGTGTATAGACTGCAAAAAATGTGCATTTTATTTAGCTGCTTTAAATAAAAATGTTGTAAAGTATGCCAATTCTTTTATTCCGGCTTATTAAAGAGGCGGGATTTCACCTGTATGGAACCACAAAAATATGCAAATGAGTATATAAACATCTGCATTGGGCATTAAACTACTCGCGTGTGTATAGTAACATGTACAAATGAACATTATTGTATCTCACCCCTACTGCTGCTATATAAAAGTATAATAAATGCATAGTTTGTGTTTTTTATGAAATCCCACAATGCACTAGAACAGGTTAGTTTGAGGCCTCTATCCGTTGCACTGATGTTTGCTCAGTGGCACATGGTCCATGAGGAAGTACGGGGCGTTGGTTGCTTCCTGGCGACACAGTTTTAGTCATTTAGGTCAGCTGCGCAATGTGACTCGTCAGAAATCCTGCAGTATGACATGCTAATAATGCTGACTGTACATTTGTAGAGGAACTATGATTTAACAGAGAGGAAAAGAGTAAACTGCGTTTAACATGCTTCACACGACATTCCTGAACTAACACCCAATGGGAAAATAAGTACTGTAGTCATTAAATAACGACACTGATTTATTATCTTTCATCAAATTAGAAAAAAGTATTTGCCCCCCCCGCCCCAATCCTGATTTCTTCTGTGTTTGTGTAGATCTCGTACTGAATGGTTTCAGAAATTTAAGCTCAAAACAAAGGCGAGCTGAGTAGACACACAATACTGTTTTTAAATGATAATGTTATTTATTGAAGCAAAAAAGCTTATCCAGTATCAACTGGGCCTGTGTGAAAATGTATTTGCCCCTGTAGTTACTAATTCCCCAGATCTATGAAACTGCATTCATAATGGGGTTCAGCTGGACTAGACACAACCAGACCTGATTACTGCAAACCCTGTTCAATCACATCTACACTTAAATAGAACTTTTTCAGCAGCATGAAGTCCTGCTACATCTGGCGTAAGAATTCCACAAAAAGATCATCGTACCTACGGTCAAGCATGGTGGAGGAAGTGTGATGGTGTGGGGATGCTTTGCCGCTTCAGGGTCTGGGCAACTTACAGTAATTGAGGGAAACATGAATTCTGCTCTCTACTAGAAAATCCTAAAGGAGAATGTCCCGTCTTCAGTCTGTAAGTTGAAACTCAAGCGTGACTGGATTATGCAGCGACAACGATCCAAAGCGTAGGAGTAATTTAAAAAAATCTAAATCTTAAACGGTCAAAATAACAATGTAATAACAATGTGAAGTAACTCAAACGAACAAGGTATTAAGTCAAAATAACGACATACCCTGAAATACCAAGGTATTACACCCAAATAATAACATACTATCCTGAAAACATGAGATATTAAATCTTAATAATGACGTATTGAAATAATGAGGTATCAAAATAAGGACATGCCTTACTATCTTTATATTCCGTTGAAGCAATATCTTAAAATAACGAGAAATGTCAAAACAATGATACACTATCTTGAAATAATGAGATATTAACTCAAAATGGTTATATATTTATTTGAAATAAAGAGATACTAGCTTGAAATAACAAGCTAGTATTGGGTTGAAACAGTGACACACTATCTTGAAACAATGAGATTAAGTTGAAATAACGAGATATTAAGTAAAAAAAATAAAATATATTATGTCAAAATAATGAGATATTAAGTCGACGGAAGTTATTAACGACTTAGTACTTCAAGTTTTTTTTCCTCCACTTCAGGGCTAAATCTCTTTTGGAGTTTGCTAGCCCGAATTCGGTAGTAAAGCTCTCGAGGGGCTCGGTAGGGGGCGCTGTGGCAGTGTGCTCGCTCCAAGTGAGCCTCCAAATAACCAACCGAAGAAGAAAAACTTGTCCGAATCCCAAACGGGTTCCTATTGGATATGTAGTGCACTAAATAGGGAGCAGAAGACATCGCTATATACGCCATGTAGTGCACTTATGTAGGTAGTAATGAGTGAAATCGGGATTCGCCCTCTGCGCCGGACCACGTTTTAAAGTCGCGGTGCCTGGCGCTGTGAGACACAACCTTTCCCGGTGTAAAAGAGAGAGGAACATGCACGTGCTCAGTGCCGGCGCCGTGAAGTCTGCAGCTCTGTGGGGGAGGAGGAGGACGACGGGGCTCGAGCGGTTCACACGCGAACTAGTCTCGAAGAAAAAAATGACGGTAACTATCCCGTTAGGACAAAAGCGAGACAAAATGGCGACTCACAGGCCACCGCGCTGCACCTCTAAAGTGCCCGGGGTTATGTGTCGGCCTGTTAACCGCGGCCGCCTCTAATAAGCGCGCGGTGTGCAGGAACGTGCACGCGCAGCACATGGGTCAACCACGTGCTCGTAATTCTTTCACAGCTTTTTCTTTAATTTTTTCCCCCTTACTACCTTTCTTTCTTTATCTTCTCGTTCCAGTCTTCTTTCTCATCTTTTTCTTCCTCTCTATTTTCTGTCCCCCTTTTCTTTTCTTTCTTTTCTCTTCTCCCGTTCATCTTTTTCTTCCATTGTCTCTTTTCCACTAATTTCATCGTTCTTTTCTTTCTGTCATCTTTTTTTCTTTCTCCCGTTTCCCCCCTCCTTACACTGTCCTAGTCTTCCCCCCACCTTTCTTCTTTTCTTTCACCCTTTTCTCTTCCTCTTCAATTTCTTTTTTTTCTCTTCTCTCGCCTCACTCCCCTTCTTTCCGTTCTGGCCTTTCTTTCAGCCTTCTCCCTTCTTTCCTTTATTCTTTCTCCATCATCTCATTTATTCTTTTCTAACATTTCGTTTCAATCTTTCCTTTCCGTCTTTCTGTTTTCTCTTTTCATCCCTTTTTTTTTCTTTGCTTTTTTTCCCCTCTCATCCTATCCCTTTCTTTATACCTTTTTTTTCTTTCTCGTTTATTTTTCTGTTCTGTTTTTTCGCCCTTTCCTCGGCTCCCTGTTTTCCTAACTATCCACCCTAACTTGACTTTTTTTCCCTTTTCTCTTGTTCTGTCCTTATTTTTTTTCTTGACATTTCTTTTTCCTCTCTGATCGAACATGTCTTTCTCTCTTTCTTGTCCCCCTTTCTTTCTCTCACTTCTTTCACCGCTTTCTCGTTTCCCTTTTTCCTGCGTTCTTTTCTCTCAACTTTTCCTGCCTTCTCTTTCCTCGCATTATTTCTCTCTCTCCTCTTTTCCTCAGTTTGTTTCCCCGTGTCTGTTCTCAGCGCCCTCGCCCTCTTCTCGTTTTCTTTCCTTCCGTTTTCTTACTCCTTTCTGATGAATGATTTTGAATCTTTTAAAAAGTCTTAAACGTTCAGGTTCTTTTCACAAGTGCCGGAGCAGGGTTTCTCTTTCGTTCTTTTGCTGTAAATAGTTTGACGCGTTGATGAGCGGTGATGAGTCGATGATGGAGTCGGATGTGCGTTTGGTAAAATTAAAGCTTAAATGCACGTTGACGTTCCACAGAACTCTTGTCAGCACTTAATCGCGTTGATAAACAGTTATTAACGACTATTTTATAAATAATTTCGCCTGTTTCTCCTCAGGTGTGTGTGAGCGGTCGGTCCCGGGCGTCATGTGATCTCTGTAAGCACGTGAACGCCCCCCGGAGGTGCCAGGATGCCCGTGCAGGCGGCGCAGTGGACGGAGTTCCTGTCCTGCCCCATCTGCCTGAACGAGTTCAACGGCGGCGGACACAAACCCATCAGCCTGGGCTGCTCGCACACCGTGTGTAAGACGTGTCTCCACAAACTGCACCGTAAAGCCTGTCCCTTTGACCAGACCGCCATCGGCATCGACATCGAGCTGCTGCCTGTCAACCGTGCCCTGCTGCTGCTGGTGGGGGCGCCGGTGAGCGAGGGATTGTGGGGTGGAGTGTGGCGGAGGGGGTTGTAGGCGAGTTGAGGGGGGTGGGTGGGTGGGTCAAAACAGGTGGTATTGTGGAAGACTATGAATGGGATAGTGGGTGGTGTGGCAGGAAAGATTTGGTTGGTGCGTTGCACACATCATTGGGTGGAGACGTGTGATGAGGTGGGAAGGGTAAAAATAGTTGTGGTAAAATTGTAGGGGGGGGTGTGGGGGGGGGGATTTATACCTCTCTGGACATGTGGTTTCAAACAATAGTTTAAAAGTGAACTTGGTATAAGACAAAGTAGCTGATGAGGTTAATATTATTTTGTGTGTGTGTGTAGGTTCCTGAAAGCCAGAGTGTGTGTCTGGCCAGCGCCGAAGACACACAGCATTATGACGTGTGCAGGACGTGTGTGGAAGAGTTGGCTCTGTACCTCAAACCCATCACCGGGGGCAAAGGTACAAGCACGAGTCTCAACTGTGTGTGTGTGTGTGTGTGTGTGTGTGTGTGTGAGGGCGTGAGAGATGGTGAGAACGTGCTGCTCTGTGCGCTTTTGTTCTTGTGGTTATGAGACCGTGTGTGTAGCACTTCCTGTTTGGGGTGTGTGGGTGGGGTTTGTATGTCAGACGAAGCGTAGAGTTTCTACCAGCTCGAGGACGTGCAGCTTTATTATATTAAATAAATTTATTTAGTATATATTTTAAATAGGGAGACGGATGCGATTTTTAAATTTGGCTTTGCGTCAGTACCGAGGTTCAGATGTGGGAACCAAGGAACTGTTTAGAGGAACTAAAACGAGGTTCATGTGGATCTTGTGGTCACAAGCTGCAGTACAAAGTACAAAAGAATTGTTACAGACCGTTAAATTGTTGTATAAACTTCACAATAGTAGCTCTCTATTTTGAATATAAAGAAGGCGGGGCTAAACACAGGTGTAAAGATTGTGTAAGCTTCACTCGCACTAATCCCAAGGTTGATGTCACTTGTTTTTTTATTTAATAAAAAAAGTTATTAAACTGTACTTCCCCTGTCCTGTGTGTGAAAGGCGTGGTGTCTGCGAGTGCGAGCGCGCTCAGTCGGCCCATGCAGAGGAAGCTTGTGACGTTGGTGAACTGCCAGCTGGTGGAGGAGGAGGGGCGTGTGAGGGCGCTGCGGGCGGCTCGCTCTCTGGGAGAACGCACCATCACCGAGCTCATCCTGCAGCACCAGAACCCACAGCAGCTCTCCGCCAACCTGTGGGCCGCCGTCCGGGCGCGAGGGTGTCAGTTCCTTGGACCTGGTGAGTCTCGCGCGTGTTGCGCTGTGGGGTTTAAAGATGTGCACAAAGGGAAGGTCTGTGTTCTAAAGGCAGGTCTCCATGCAGTCGTGTGGTAAGACTCCCCCTAGATGCCACTCTGGCTTGCTTTTCCCTCCACGTCCAAAATGAATAAAAAACACTTCAAATAACACGACAAAATTTGATAGTTTTCTTTGGCCTCTAGAGGCCGCTCTCGTGTGTACAACACCCTGCAGTTTCTTGTTTTCCCAGTGTCTGTGGGGAATTATTAATGAACACTTCAACATACGCAGGTTTTTAGAATAAACGTTATTTATTTGTATGCATGCTGTCTTGCTTGGTGTCTATGATGATTACTCATAGGGCAGATTCTGATTGGGAGAAAAATCTCTCATGTGATCTCAAAAGTGAGTTTTTAGTCTGAGAACACCAGGTACACGAGGCCTCTACCCCTGGACCTGATCACATCTGTGTCTAAACGTCTGTGTGTTTTCTTTCTTCTTTCCCACGCAGCGATGCAGGAGGACGCACTAAAGCTCGTACTGCTTGCTCTCGAAGACGGCTCGGCGCTCTCTCGCAAGGTTCTGGTGCTCTTCGTGGTCCAGAAGCTGGAAGCTCGGTTCCCTCAGGCCTCCAAGACGAGCATCGGTCATGTGGTGCAGCTTCTGTACCGAGCTTCCTGCTTTAAGGTCAGAGCAGCAATGCGGCTGATGTCGATGACTTTATTAAAGCCGCATGCCATGGAGCGTTTGTTTTATTCCGTACTTCGTGTGGTGTAAAGATACTTAAATGTTTGAGAGGGGTGTGTGTGTTCGTCACGAGGTGTGTTATGTCGTTACTCCAGCATTCTTGGCAGGGCAGGAATGTCACCCCTATCCCAGAATGCAACAGAGCACTGTTTCTTTTCTTGGTGGGGTTGTAAAAGGAGTAGAGAAGTGTTCCTGACGCAGCAGTTGGACGAGACTAGCTATAAATATAGGCTGTAATAATAGAGGGTAAATGAGGTGGTGTGCGTGTGTGTGTGTTTGGTTTCAGTGATGATTACTCATAGGGCAGATTCTGAGCAGGAGAAACACCTGATTCTCTCACCTGATCTCACATGAGTTTATAGTCTGAGAACGCCAGACACACCGCACTGAGAGTGACGAGCTCGTAATAAACGCTCATGTTCATCGACCGTCAAATTTGAATCTCCTCAGGTGACCAAGCGTGACGAAGACTCGTCCCTGATGCAGCTGAAGGAGGAGTTCCGTACGTACGAGGCTTTGAGGCGTGAACACGACGCCCAGATCGTCCACATCGCCATGGAGGCGGGGCTCCGCATCTCTCCCGAGCAGTGGTCCTCGCTGCTGTACGGCGACCTCGTCCACAAATCACACATGCAGTCCATCATAGACAAGGTACCGCACACTTCCTGTTTATTTACTCTTTATTTCTCACGTTTCTCTTTGAGGCTGGGTTTACCAGAGTGTTTTAGTGCGCGTTTGGCGTAAAGTATTTTGCGTCCATGGCTTAGCCAATAGGGGGCAGTCAGGGGGCGGGGCTTTCTCACTTTGGGCACTTTTTGTCCCTCCAGATTTAGTTTCTGTATTATTTTAGTTTAGTTTTTGCAGTGTTCGTTCAGTTAAGCTGGTTAAGTAGATTTTTGTAGTGTAGCTGTTAATGTAAAAATACATTTTTTTTTTTTATTCATTGCGTCATTTACGTATAAATACAACTTGTACGTATAAATACTCTACGGTGCTAAAGTTGAATTTTAGATCAAGTTTTTTAAATTCTATTTATTTTACCTTGTATATTATAGTCAAATTTATTTTTATAGTAAGTAAAGTACACAAATATAAATAAGTTAATAAATAATAATTTAAAAATATATATATATTTTCCATGATTAATTAGCACAAGGTTTGGCTTCTTCTCTAGCGATCCGGAGTGAAATAAATAAATAAATAAATAATAATAAAAAAAAAATGTCCACCTACAAAGACGCCTACATCAAACCAGCTTTCTGATGGAGGCTAAAAATGTCCTTCTGAAAACATCCTCAAAGTTTAAAACACTTCCATGTGTCTCTCTCTCTCTCTCTCTCTCTCTCTCTCTCTCTCTCTCTCTCTCTCTTTCACACACACACACACCCCCTAAGATTCATGTGTGTGTGGTGTCGGTGATGATTACTCGTTAGGGCAGATTCTGAATGAGAGAAACCTCTGATTCTCTCACCTGATCTCACACGAGTTTAATAGTCTGAGAACGCCACACACACACCATTTACATTGTACTCATTTACATTTATTCACTTAGCGGACGCTTTTATCCAACGCGACTTACAGATGAGAAAGATACAAGCAAAGCGATATATCAAGCAGAGAACAATACAAGTAGTGCTGCCGTACAAGATCCGTTTTGTGTGCAGCGTCATTTTGATCTAAATAAAGATATCGTTTCTCCTCCACTCCCTCGTTCCAGCTCCAGTCCCCAGAATCCTTTACGAAGAGCGTGCAGGAGTTGACGATCGTCCTGCAGAGAACCGGAGACCCGGCCAACCTCAACATCCTCCGAGCTCCGCTAGAACTCCTCGCTGGCATCGACCAGAACCTGGGTGAGTGTGTGTGTGTGTTCTCTCTCTCACATAATGGAGTGTGAGGATGCTTGAATGACCTTTTTTTTCCTCTCTCTCTCTCTCTCTCTCTCTCTCTCTCTCTCTCTCTCTCTCTGTGTGTGTGTGTGTGTGTAGACACGGCCATCCCCTCGTGGGAGGAGCTCGAGTCTGTGATGTTGGCGGTGAAGGTTGTGGTCCATGGGCTCTTTGAGTTCATCCAGAATTTCAGCAAAAAGAGTCACGAGACATTTCCGGTAAGCTCAGAACTCTTCTCATAGCTTCCCGGCTCCTGGATTTCACACGGCGTGTATCGCATAAAAGTTATTTCGTACGTGCGAAGCCTGAACACTGATTTAAACTCTATCAAAAAGTTAGCCCCCTCCCGTGGAAATCTCTGTCCCGAGCACTTCATTTAACTTGTTCTGATATGAAAATATTGTCATGTGATGGTCACAGCGTTACCATAACAACGCTCTTACGAGTCCTAGCTAGAGGAGGAGGAGGAGTTTGTTTGCCGTGTGTGTTTGGTGTCGGTGATGATTACTCGTTAGGGCAGATTCTGAATGAGAGAAACACCTGATTCTCTCACCTGATCTCACACGAGTTTGATAGTCTGAGAACGCCACACACGCTGTCGAAATTCGCCTCCTTGTGTGCTTTACATCAGGATTTCTGCCTCTTATACACGCTGTTTTTACTATCATTTTATTTAGTGTGAGATTTGGGACGGGGCCTGTTGTGTAAAACGGATCAAAAATGAGTTTTTTTTTTTTTTTTTTTTTTTTAAAGTTCAGAAAAAAAAAAAAGTGTAACTTGTGCAAGTGCGACCCCCTTTGTGGAACCAAAGTGGGCGGAGCCAACACTCTACCGCTACACCTTGGATGCAAATGAAAGGCGAAAATTCAAGTTGTAGAACTATTTAAATTTAAACTATAGAAATGCTGTTTGTTTGAATCGTTAGAGTAAAGATGTTAATAGGGTAGTGTGTTTAGGTGAAGTGCGCAGGACGGCGTTTTGGACGCAGATTTGGTTTCTGATTAAATGGTATTTTGATGGAGAGAAATTTTTGCTCATTTTGGGGAGAAAAAAAGTAAACAAATTTTTTAATGCGCTTGAAAATAACTCGTATTTGTAAACCAAGTAAAATGGACTGAAGGGTAAGAGTGAGATTACAACATGAACTGCAAATGTTTTCCTAAAATTAATAAAGTGTTTATTTTATTTATTTATTTATTTATTTTTTTTACAAAAGTAAAAAAAAAAAAAAATTAATTCAGTCTGGGTCTGACTTTATTTATTTATTTTCCCCCCTCCCCCTCATTAAAAAAAAAAAATCCTGTGTTAGTCTCAGCCCAACAGTAAATACAAGACCAGCATGTGCCGAGACCTGCGGCAGCAAGGAACCTGCCCACGAGGTGTCAACTGCACCTTCGCCCACACCCAGGACGAGCTGGAAAAGTGAGCACACACACACATGATTACACGCATGATTATACACACACACACACACACACACACACACACACACGATTATAAACACATTCACACAGGAACGACCGTTTATAAACGTTGGTGCGTTACACACTTTCACGTGCTACCAGAGCGTTCTGCAGGAGAGAGCACTGCTTACATAACGTGTATATAGAGCAACACGGGAGTTTTTTTCCACTCCGTTTCTTTGTTCGTGTTCATGCTCACGTCCGCCCACACACACACACACACACGCACACACACACACACGCGCAGCATCTCACTGCTCTTCTACCCATCTCTCCTCCGAGGTACCGAATGCGGAATAAGAAGGTTGGTTCAGGAACCAGGCCGTCCCTCCTGCCCAAAACTGGGGCCGTTAAATCCTCAGCTGTAGACGTGTGTGTCGACGAGCCGGAGGGTGTGGCCTCGGAGAGCTCCTCCCCCACTCGCCTCGTGCCCAGAGGAGGAGAGCAGGAGCAGGATGAGGTCATGAAAGAGCTGGCTGATGGATTCCTGGCTACCAGCCAAGACCTGTGAGAAACGATTCCTCCGCGCACACACACACACACACACACACACACACACACACACACAGACAGATGTCACATTAAAATGTTATTTACAGCCGATCACTTTTCAGACGTATGAAACAGGTGGTGAAATTAATTGACTAAAGAAACTGTTCCTCTCTGTGATCGCTGTGGTGTTCCAGGTGGTTCCAAGGATGTTGCTAGGTGGTTGTTATGGTATCTCTGGTGGTTGCTAGGCTGTTGCTATGGTATATTAGATGACTGCTGGGGTTTTCTAAGATCTCGTGGGTAGTTACTGGGGTGTCCCAGGCATTAAGTGAGTGCCATGGTAACTTGGGTGATTGCTAGGCTTTTGCTATGTATCTTAGACGGTTGCTCGGGTGTCCCCTGCGGTTGCTATGCAGTTGCCATTGTATCTTAAGTGGGGGGTAGGGTGTCCCAGGTTTTTGCTAGGTGGTTACTGTGCTATCTTCACTGGTTGTTAGGTGGTTATGGTATTTCTTAACATGTCTGCTGTTTTTAATAAATAAGTTCTAAATGCGTCTATAATTAAACGGCGGATAGTTTACAGGTTTCTGAATGAAACGCTTCAGGATCGTGTCAGTCAGACGTGACCTCTTCAGTGTTGCACCATTTCATCACCTGTTTAATTAAGTTAAATGAAAAGATCTCTGCTCAGTTGAACTTTTGCATGTGTAGAAGGTTCTAGAACATTGAGCATGTGCCTGGCGCTTTTTTTCCTTTTCCCTTGCTCTCAGGAAAACGGGTTCTCCTCCGAAGAGCCCGGCGTCAGGACCTCCTGCAGACACCTCACTGCTCCTCAAACCCTCTTCTCTACCGCAAAGGGCTCACCACGAGCTCACGTACTTTCCTGAACAGAGATCTGCATACGATCTGCCGTCCTGCCCGTCTGGTGACTCTCTCTCTCTCTCTCTCTCTCTCTCTCTCTCTCTCATATACATACCTTTTAGCAAATGAATGTATAGATGATCAACCTTGTGGTAACCTTGACAACGGCTTCCAATTTTTTGGAAGCTTGATCCAGATAGTAACAGTAACCAAGCATGGACAGGGCTAACAAGAAACTTCTGCAGAACTCCAGAACATTTTAGCAGCTCATATCTTTAAGAAGTATAAAATAAAACGTAGTCGTTCGTTGAACTTTGTTTATCTCTCTCTCTCTGTAGATAATTATTTCCCTGCTCCTCTGTCGAACCCTCACAAACCCTACCTGCATCGCTTCCCTCGCTCCAGCCCCGCCTCTGACTCCTCAGCCCCGCCTCCTCTGGCTCCTCCCTACCCTGACTCGCCCCTCCCGTCTCGTTTAGGGCTGTCTCCGTATCCCCCGTCCCCCTCTTACCCACCGCTCCCTCACTCTCACTCCCACGGTCACGGCGTGTACGCGCCGGTCTACGACAGTCGGCGTCTCTGGAGGCCTCAGCTGTACCACAGACAGGACGGCCGGAGCAACTCGCTCCCTCTGGAGGTGCTGCACTCGTCCATCTATCATCCCCCTCTCCGGGAGCGCTTCAACTCTCTCGACAGCGCCTACTGCACCGCCGCCAGCAGGAGAGCTGCCCTGCACCGGGTACGTGTTGCAGTAACCATGGTCACCATGGTTCTAGCTTTTAATTCATTAGTGTTTGTTTACGTCTTTCCGGCCCTGAAAATAGCTCCGCCCCCGACTGACATGGTGCGACTTAGTCCGTGCTTACCACGCCAAAAACTCTATCAAATATAGTTCCTGCTTAAGATGGACCCGAGAGCCACGTCTCTGACCCGTTCGTTTGTTTATTTATTTATTTATTTATTTATTTTGTCCAGTTATTTTTACATCCGTAGCTTCTCTTGCTGATCTTTTGAAGTTGAGAAGGCATGTTGTGAATGAAACGATTCATATTATGGTAACCTTGACAACACCTTCCAGATTTTTTTTGGAAGCTCGCTCTAGATGGCAACAGTAACCAGGGGTGTGGGGGCGGGGCTTAGAGCCAGTAGCAGCATAGAATGTTTTGTGCTGTGATTAAAAACGTTTAACGCTCGTCTACGGATCGTGTCGCCTTTCTGAAATGTGCAGAAATAATTCAATGCGTGTGATATTACTTTATTGCCGTGTTATGTTTTGTTATTTTTACTTCGATAAAATATGAATTGATTATGAACGTATAGGCTATATATTTTTAGAATAAATTTTTTTTTTATATTTCTCCAAAAGGGAGACTTAATCCTTTATTTGTTTATATATATTTGTCTTTTGGGATCTGACCCGTCCAAACACAAAATACTGTGCGTGTATAGTGTTGTATTAGTGTGTAATGTTTGGTACGTGTGTGTCAGGAGGCGTATGGCCGAGTCGCTCTGGGCTCTGAGGATTTCTACCCTCTCCGTCAGGAACAGTGGGCGCACCAGCATCACGTGTCGGGCCGAGCGCCGCAGCATTCCCCCGTCTTTACTGTGGATCTCTGCTCCGAGGTGTGTTTGTCTGTCTCTCTGTGTGTGTGTGTGTGTGTGTGTGTGTGTGTTTCATTAGAAGTCTTCAGTTTGCGAGTGTGACAGCAGAACGTCGTCCTCCCTCAGTGTGGTGTTACAGACATTTAAAGCGGAACTGTTGCTCAGCAACTGATGAATCTGAGCAAGTGGCGGTTCTACTGTGTGTGTGTGTGTGTGTGTGTGTGTGTGTGTGTGTGTGTGTGTGTGTGTGTGTGTGTACCCAAGCTCACGCTGGACAGTTTGGCAGCACACCCCCCTGCCTGCTGACTCACGGTTATTTTTCCAAACGCCGCCTGTTGCATGTTAGTGGGCGTTTAAACAAAACAGACGGAGGAGTTCACCGCTTCTGTTATTTCTTCTCTTTCATTCTCTTTTTCTGTGAAATGAGTTTTATTAAACTCTCAACGATCAGAAAATCAAAAACGCGCTTCATTTATTCCAGTAAGTAAGGAGAATTAAACCTGTGTTACTTTGGGAATACCTCGGGAAATATTTTTCTTTTCTCTTTTTTTTTTTAATTAAAAATGTTAATGTTGATTATAAATATTTCCATAATTAGACACAGTCGTGTAGTTACGTGCAAGATAAATATGATGAATATCGCATATTTTTATATATATATATACACACACACACACACACACACACACACACACACACACACACACACACACACACAGAGTCAGTACGTTTCCATCTGCAGGAAAGAAAAATGCTCCGCTTCATCATGAAACCTGTAAATCTTCCAGACTAGCAGCGTATTTTTCCATATAAAATAAATAATAATAATAAAGGTAATAGTAGTGTAATGTTTTCCATAACAGTGATGTTTCATGTCATTTGAAACAATAAGGAGGAGAAATTAAGTCAGTTAAAAAAAAAAAACACAACAAAAAAAAACTGGGGTTTAGTTATGTAAAGGTTATACTATGGTCTGTCCACAGCAACACGCAGTTAGAGTTGCATAAAGTAGTTAAAGTCACAGCGTCGTTATTGGAGACGCGCCGCACACGCACGTCGCACTACCGAGTGTGCATTACACGATCTTACCGCACGATATGGAGGTAGAGAAGCGGAGCGCGTTAAAACGGTGTGGTGCACACCTAGCCACGTATCGTCCCGCTTGTATCCGTGGTCGCTGTTTGCAGCTCAAAATCTGACGCGGGATAAGAATAACGGTTCATTTTCTTTCTTTATTTTATAATCTAGGAAATGAGTGTGTGTGTGTGTGTGTGAGAATTACCCGAGTCTGTGCCGTATCTCTGCTAATAATGAAGCTGTGATGTACTACTTTATGTAACTCTTAAACTGTATGTTAATGTATTCACACCTTCCAGCCAATCAGAATCGAGTATTCAGACAGACCATGGTATGAATGAGTATAATCACGTTATCCTAAAATGTAGTAGGAAGAAGGCTGACTCGAATAAACTTTCTATGAATGAATGAAATGAAGAATAATTTCTTTTATTGATTCATTCTCGCGCGAATAATCCTATACAGGGGTTTATCTCGCATTTATTATCCTGTGCTTATTCGGTGCTGCCTTTCTTTTAAAATATCGCTTTAAAATGGGTTTTTCAACTTTTACTGACCATTGCTAAAGTCTTGTCGCTTTCTCTCTCTCTCTCACTGTGTGTGTAGCGTGTGGAGAGCGGTGTGTGTATGAGCTGTAAATGTGGAGGTGCAGACACACCTCTCGGGCGTTACTCGCCATGGTCGTGTGGCGCCGTCGGCCCGTTCGACTCGGAACCTCTTTACTCTCACTCCTGTTCCCAACACACGGTGAGAAAAATCACTCCACACACACACACACACACTGAGTCACTTTATAGTACTTTATGAATGAGTGTAAATGTGAATCAGAATAATGTCTCTGCCGAAGCGTCTCTATCATTTGCTGTACTGTAAGCACTAGTGCTGGCGTATTATTAGAATAACTTATGTATGTTTTTCTCTTTCGCGTGTCGTCTATCTAATTGAGTTATCTGCACTGTATAATTTGGTTTATAACACAATTTATTAGCACCGTTTTATAAAAGAAACTAATGAAGCTGTTTATAAGAACGTAATAAAAATCAAAAGCACAGACCTGGCAACCTGTACACGTTCTAACAACGAAACACAGCAGAGATGTCAGAATGATGACCGTCAGGGAATCCTGAAGTTGTTCGAAGTTAAACACTGAAGTTTGAGCGAGCCTGTTGAATTAAAAAAAAATAATGTTAATGTGATCAACATGCACGGATTTCTCTCTCGCTCGGCAGGACGGCGAGTGTACGTCTAAACACTGGCTGCACGTTTCTGAGCCGTACAGACGTGTGAAGGACGAGGACCCCATCATCCCGTTCGGCGAGGGTCCTATGATCTCAAAGTGGGGCGCCATTTCACGCTCGTCTCGCACAGACCACCACACCACCGAGCCCGTACAGGCCACGGCGACGCACGGCCGCACCGCCACCACCACGCTCATCAACTTCAGAGGTGTGGGTGTGTGTGTGTGTGTGTGTGTGTGTGTGTGAGAGAGAGCGTGAGCTCCAAACGCATCCAAATCAGTCAGGAGTTTAGCAATGTGGAGACACTGAGTCGCTAATCAAGTGCACACTTTGTTTTTACCCTTATTTATTTATTGAGCGCGTTAAAAATAAATAAACGAGTCAGTAAATCACACATCCGTCCCTGCTGTCCAGATAACGATTCTACGGAAAACAGCAGCAGGGTTTTCTGTTATTTTAAAAAAAAAAACAAAAAAAAAAAAACAAAACTTATAATAGATTCCAAACCAGTCCAGACTCCGAATTGTCAAATATAATAATAATAATAATAATAATAATAATAATAATAATAATAATAATAATGTTAAATAAATAAAATAAAACAAACAAAACCTTTGTACAATGTGTATAAATGAATGAATGAAGAACAATAATGTTTAGTATTATAATAATAATTCTGTTATGTAGGTAACTATGTAGCTAATCATTATAAAATGTATAAGAACATAAACCTTACATGTTATTGGTATAATTGTTGGTATACTTTAATATGCATTTTGTGTGTGTGTGTGTGTATATATATATATATATATATATATATATATATATATATATATATATATATATATATATATATATATATATATATATATATATAATTTTTTATATATATAATATAATATATAATTATATATATATATATATATATATATATATAAATATAATTTATATATATTTAATATAAAAATGTGTGTGATTATTAAAAATGTTTGGTATAATGATCGAAGTTTACAATGTTAGAAATCCTAATTATTCAATAAAAAAGTATAATATCCTTCCAGTGTTTTTAGGCTTTTTCAGTGTTTATTTCCTCCTCACTGGCTTGTTCCAATTACTCCCAGTTTTATTTTTATGGTTTAGCAGCATTGATTATCAAATGTAATGGAAGGAAAGGGACATGATGATGATGGAACACCAGCACCACCTAGAGGTTGTCAAGTTGTCTGACATGACTGCTGCTGTGCCCCCCTTCCTCATATATTTTATTTCTGTTTGTTTATTGCAGATTACAGCTCTCATGTGGGACAGGGCGAGTGCCGGTGGAGTCCCTGTGGGTTTGAGTCAACTCGCTCCGGGTTCCTAGAGAGGTAACTCACGCTTTCACTTGTAAAGCTCTGACTTCCACTTTAGCTGTGTGTGTGTTTGGTGTCAGTGATGATTACTCATAGGGCAGATTCTGAGTGGGAGTAATACCTGATTCTCTCACCTGATCTCACATGAGTTTTTAGTCTGAGAACGCCAGACAGTAAAAAGACACTGTTTTTTAGGGTACTTGTTTATTTCAGCACTAACTGTGTGTGTGTGTGTGTGTGTGTGTGTGTGTGTGTGTGTGTGTCAGCGAGCAGAGACGCAGCTCCTTCAGCACTGCCGGGAAACGTGGACCCGAGTTCCTGGTTCGGGACGGAACAGAGAGCGAACCGGACCGGGACATCGAGCTGGAGCTGTGTGCTCTACACATGGAGGACTCGGAACCACCGGGGATCCAGTCCGAGGTAGATGCTACAGATCCTTCATAACAGGCTTCATCATTGTTTACGTTAATATTCATTTCCGATACCGTTAGTCATGTGACCCAAATTTTGTCCAAAAAACCCAAAGCAAACCTGTTGTTTGTGTTCTAACAGAAAACGCGGGTACAAAAAGAATATGGCTTTAAAAAGTTAGAAATGACTGCCTAGCAACAGTTGCCAAGGAGTGATGAGGCACGACTTGAGCAGTCTTCCTAACGTTTTATCTATAGATTCATATTTCTGTCTTGCTTCAGCAATGGTGGTGGAGTTTTTATTTGTTTGTTTTTCTTCACTCTCAGACGTCTTTGGAGCCGCGGCGTGAAAATCACCTCTCCGGGATGTTTGGCGATGGAGCAGGAAGCTCGCGGACGGCGCAGTCGTTACCGGAGCACGTGGTGGACGCTCATTTACTGAAGAAGATGGCGTTTCGGTGAGCCGAGCTTCATGTGAACGTGGGAGATCACTACGTAGGGCGTAAAGTGAACGCGCTTCAACACGAGTGTAAATCAGCCCGTACTCGTGACCTCATCCTGCGCGTGTCCACGGTGCTGTGTGTTAACTAGCCGAGTGCTGATTGGTCAGTTTTTCAGAAAGCAACAATCGTGATATTGTGGCGATTTTTCCTAAGATCACGACCTTTTGCTATATTTGTTCGGTAAAGACGTAGCACAAAGCAAGGAAACGCCATTAAAACTAAACCTCAAAGGCGTCGTTTATTCCGTTACTCGATTAAAATCCACGACGTAATCACTTCTCGCTTAACATGGACGAGTCGGGGGGTGCTTTCATTAGGCATAATGCACATCGTTATAATTTTTGTTTGTTGTGTTGATTATAATGAATTTATAAACTATTAAAAGAATGTAATATAATCCATTACATCCCTTTCATGCTTACGGACAGTCAATTTTTTTTGTACTCATGTACGATCCATTTGAATACAAGTATTATTTAAACAGAATCAACATTCTTATAACATGCAATTTTAAGCAGAAAGAGGAAATATAAAAGAATGATGGTGTGTCTAAATTTACGCATGAAAGGGATGTTGACGTAAGACGCTACTTAGAACGCGTCATGATTCATAATGTATAATAAAGATGGCTGTAAAGTTTGATGTGTAATCATATTGCCTTATGAACGCATTATAACACACGGATTTATTATAGAGCTTCATAAAGACTGATTTGTAGGAAAGTATTGTTTTTACTGTGTTTTGATTTTGTTTTCTTCATTATATGTTTGTTTTTGAATCTCTTTGTTTCCTGTGAATTCTGGTTTGGTTCATGAGACACTGCCCCCTAGTGGACACACTCACTTTAAGCATGAAGTATGCAAGCGTTCACGCAACATCTCTGTGTGAAGAATTATAAATCTGATCTGATCTGATGTTCTTCCAGTCTCTAACAGCGAACCTTCCCGCTTTCTTACAGGAAGTCTCTCTCTCCCGGGGGCCTGAACGCTGGAGGTCTCGCCGTGGGCGGTCTGGTGATGAAGACGGGTTCCCTAAGACCTCCAGGAGACTCAGCCGGACCGAGCCCGGGACACGAGATGATTCTGAACGGGAGCTAAAAATTCAGTGTTTTGGAGTCCGAATGCTGGGTCAAAACTCGGCGCTGATCCATGAGACCTTGGAGTTCGTTTATTAATTTTCTAAAGCACTTACTTCCCCAATTTAATTCCAAACATCTTGTTTATGGAACGTAACCCTATTTAAAAACATTATCAACCCCCCCCACACCCCCCCCCCCTTTTTTTTTTTTGCACAATTTTCCCTGCTTTTAACAATTTTGCTGCTTATGCACACGTTTACGTTCACAACTCCCATCTCAGGTCACCTAGCTGCCAATCAAAACCCACTCCTTAGCCAATCAGATGCCTCCGATTACTCCTACATCGAAATAATAATAATCTGCATATGTGATGAGCTTAATCTATTGCAGTTCCTGCCTATAGGTTTCTATATTTCTACTAAATGTTTACAGTGTGTGTGTGTGTGTGTGTGTGTGTGTGTGTGTGTGTGTGTGTGAGATGGGGGGGGGGAGCCTGGTGCTCAGTAAATACTGTACATCGCATACGTCATGGTGCAGCACTAATGACTCTGTTGACGTGCATGAAACAAAAATGCAGTGTTTAGTTTTGTATTCGGTTTTGTAATGAACTCTGTGAATGTGCCTAATGAAGTAGTGTACGGTATTTTTTGCTCTCGCCCGGGATTGGTCAGGCGGCTGTTTAATTTTTAAATGGCGCTCAAATCCAGCATTAACACGTGTGTGTGTGTGTGTGTGTGTGTGTGTGTGTGTGTGTGTGTGTGTGTGTGTGTGTGTGTGTGACTGTTCTTATCGCTTAAAGGAACGTGGAAGGAAATAAATCTCCCGTTTATAAATTTCTCGCGTTCAGCTCTACGGTGAAGTTTAGTCCGTGTTTATAGATGACAGGAAGTCTCGGTGTCTGTTAAACCGCGTCGGCACACGTGAAGAAGACACGGATTTACACTAGAGACAGACCTGTTCGTGAAATCAGCGTAGGTGCGACACGGTGAACATGTCGACTTCATCTGGTGCGAGTGTGTGTGTGTGTGTGTGTGTGTGTGTGTGAAGGGGGGTGGGGGTTGTTCTTGCTTGATCTTTGAGCTTTTCCAAGTCTTGTGCTTGAGCTGCGAGGTGTTGCTTTCCATAGAGCGAGTGTTTAAACCTGCAGCACTTCTCCGACAGTCCGGTTTATACTTCTGCATCCATCTGAGAAGAACTCGCACGCGCCGTGCTGATTAACTTCGGCGCTCGTCCTAAATCCTGACGGCGGTGTGTGTGTGTGTGTGTGCGCGCGTGATGAGGGAACTGTTGAGGTTCAGCTCGTCTGTAGATGTTAGCGGCGTGACGGTTCACAAAGTCCACGTTCGATGTTATTTCCGTACACGGGCGTCTCGACACCGTACGTCTTCAGTAACGCGGAACATCCTACAGCGAGGCCTGAGAGTGCGCTTTAGCGTTCTGTTTCAGCTGATTAGTACGTTTCCGTTACTTCCGGTTCGGTTTAATAAGTGTTCGGAGCTGTTCAGAGTCCGTTTAGCGGCGTGTGACGGAACAAGCCGTGCGTTAGAATGAAGTGAACTTAAACACGGCGTCAGGTTAAGCGTTGGCTCTCTTTCACCGGTTGGTGTGACTCTAAAGTGGGCGGGATTTTTATCTTGCGACTTTTTTTTTTCTAGATTTGTGATTCCGTTTGCGAAGTTTTGTTTGTTTGTTTTTTTGTTGTTTGTTTTTTCGGAAAAAAACTTCCCGAATTAGCGAAATCGTAATCGCACGAAATAGTTTCTCGCGGTCTTTCACAGTGGTGTTTGTTGGTAAATGAGTGCTTTTAGCTGTACTCGTGTTCGATGCACGCGAATTGAAGACGGCTTCGGCTGAACGCGCGTTGCGATGACGTCACGTGACTTGTCGGCCGGAATCTACGGAAGTTTTGAAGAATCGCACGCTCCTCCGGATATTGCGGAGTTTGCTTGATTGTGCGATCGCAGAACGGCGAAGGGACTGTGTATAAGACTTGCGTATATAAAACTTAAATGACGTTTCAGTTGATGTCAGTTAGCTTAAGGCTTTTCAGGGATGGTATGCAGTGGGCGGGGCTTATTGTATTCTACTGTTTAGTGCGACTCTTCGTTTCCGGTTATGTTGAGCGGTGACGTTTTATAGTCTGTCCCGGTAAACGCTCCCGAAGTCGACCGTCAGCGACGTATCTTTGCTGACCGTCACCTCGTGAGAAGGCTCTGAGCTGTGAAGCTGGGGAACCTTTTCGGAAAAGCGGGAAGAGCCAGAAGATCGGAACCGGGAGGTCGTATTGACGCTACGCTTCTGCAGTACGGCATTTTTTTTTTTTTTCTTTTCTGCCCTCTAGTGGACACGCAGAAGTATAAACCAGGCTTTGTCCAAGCTTCAGGATGTAATCAGACTGCGTCTTGTTTCACGCTTCGTGTCCAGTATAATATAATGTATTTTTAAAAAAAAACAAAAAAAACCCCACCCCTGTCCGATCCTCTTGTGTTCGAACGCGACATCGCTGCTAACTTCCGTGAAGTTGTGTGTCGGAGTATTTTTGTATCAGGAATCTCTTAATTTTTTTTTTCTTTTTGTTTCGGTCACTGGACATACACGTAACGGTCGGCTCTACATTTCCTGTTTAAAATCTCGGTTGATGGCGCGCTAGGTGATCAGAACTCCTGAAACGGGTCGGCGCCGCGGTCTCCTGCGGTCTCATGCACTGAATCGGTTCTGTTGTCCTTCACTCGGACCGCGGCGAGATCTGAGGAGTGTGTGTTACGCCGCGTTCAAGGAAACGTCTCCTATTTATAATAGGGCTTTTTGCCTAAAAATAATGGCACCTCTTGTTACGCTTTGCACCGGTTTTCTGGTAACTGGTGTCCCAGTGTTGAATTTTATCGTGTGTGTGTTAGTGCAAGATGCTGATCATCGCACGACTGTTTAAAGTTTAAACCTCGCTTCCTCACATCATTTTTGGTCAAGATCAATATATAGTATGCACACCTTAAAGCTCTAGATAGTTGTGCAAAAGTAAGCGCCCCCCCCCCCCCTTTTTAAATGCCGCTTTTTTTGAAATTCTGATTCTAAAGACTAATTTTTAAATTTTTTTTAAATTGTCTTTAGGTGAGCACGTCATTTAAACCCCGGTGCTGAATCAAAGTAAAAAATGAATACATCTACGCTTGTACTAAACATGAATTTATAGAAGACCAACATTAAACATAAAATCAACACGCACATCCATAGATGTGTAGGTAGAAGTAGCTGCTTTTTTTTCTTTTTTTTTTGGCAAGTCTCTTGATTTTACAACGTGGTTTTTTTTTTTTTTTAAATAAACTCCTTTTATTATGAATAGATGTCGAATGACGACAGGTTTTTGTTTTTCTGCAAATAGCATTTTTTTTTTGCTTGACTTAAAAAAAAAAAAAAAAAAAAAAAAAAAAAAAAAAAAAAAAAAATTTCTATAAATAAAACTTCTTACCATCAAAGTCTGCTTATAACGCGATCGTGTGGAGAATCAGAAGTGAGAAAATGGTGACATAAAATCCATTAAAATGTTAAATGTATAGAGGAAAGTGTGAGACTTTACACACGATTCAAGGCTGTTTCAGGCGATTTACGCGTGTAGTCTTGGCCAAGGTGTGTGTGTGTGTGCGTGTGCGCGCGTGTTCAATCCTGCTATAGCTAAGCTGTAGGTTTTTAAAAACATTTTATTTCATTTTAAAGAAAAGGAATTTTTATTATTACAGCAGCTTCACTGCTACGAACCGGACTTTACATCTGATTACAGCTTCAAATCCTCGGCTTCCTCCAACCTCAGCGTGCGAGGTTCTTTTTATCCTTTGACTTTATTCAGCGCAGATGTTTCAGGTTTTATTTTTATTTCCCTGGTTTACCCTCTTACTGTGGGGTGTGTGTGTGAGAGTGAGTGTGGGAGCAGTTCGGCTCTGCGTCACGCCTGTATGATGCTTTTATAACATTACAGAAGGTGTGTTTATGTTCACGTGTGTATCGGATCATCTGCCCCATGCTGGTAATGTTTTTACTGGATATTAAATCAGTTTTTAACGTCATAATTCCGAAGAAGTCCAGAGAGGAGGTTTTCTTTTTTCTTTTTTTTTTTCCTTTTCCAAACAATAACCGTAAACATTAAAATACGTGCTTTTAATTTATTGATAAATGAACACTTGCAGGTTATAAACCTGTATTCCTACAGATGAATAAATCACTCGGCTAATGCAGTACAACTCTGATGTTCTTCTCCAACACAACTAGACTCGAGTTCAATTCAGATTCAAAACCAGTAAATCCTGTATCGGTAAATCAATTAAAACAAATGAGAGAAACCGCAGGTGTATTGTCACGGTAAGATATTTTCCCCCCACGTTAAAAGTTCTTATAACTTTAGTATATTATATAACAGGGTCATGTTATTTAACAGGTTGAAACAATAACCCAGAACCACCCAATTTCTCCCAGTATGGTATTGATCATTATTATTATTAATAGAATGACTCCATAAACTGTAAGTAACGTTAAGCTTGTTCCATTCGGAGTATTATAAAAGTTTATAATCTGGAGAATAGCTTAACGTGAAGATGTGTGCTTTCATATTTAGTTTCTGGCTCATTCTTTTTGAAAGTAGACGGCAGCTGTAATCAATAAAGTGTAAGGAATGTGGCTGGGTTTATACGTTAAGCCGATCCTGTGTTAGCGGATCCCGTAGAGCCGGAAACCTGAAAGTTGTTCTTTATGTTCGTGAATAGATAAGAGTGTGATTTTTGTCACTTTTTCTAGCTAAGGATTTTTTTTAAAAACTTTTTTTTAATATAAAGTCCCTCCTTTTTTTTTTTTTTTTTTTTTTTTTTTTCCCCCCGGAGACTCTGTGCTGTTCGTTATATAATCGCACGGCCTCTCTGGACCTCTGCATGTACAATTCTTTCCTTTTGAGGATCGCTGGTCGTGATGGTGTGCATGCTCGGGTGTGTGTGTGTGTGTGTGTGTGTGTGTGTGTGTGTGTGTACGACCCTGACAGCAGCTGATGTTGAATATTTTTACGTCTGTATTAGACATTTCCTTTGCAAATCTATTGTTCGATTTAACTGTATATGAAATAAAAGATGGTACACATCCGTCAGTTTATACAGACACCGCCATCGTATAGATGGAATTTTACTGCAGTTTTATGATCAGCTATATTTAAATACATAGATATTTATCAGAGATTCTAAAAAAAAAAAAGTAAGAAGTGAATTATCTTTTCGTAGAAATATGAACTGTATTTTAATGCACTGAACAGATTTGCTGTTTCGTATCTTTGCTGTTTGCTGTTTCGTACCTTTTTGCGAAGCACTTCTGAGCCGCTGAAAAGCCCACGCTGATGTTGGGAAATTAATGTAAAGGCTATTAAAGGTCATGTTCTGTAACTGCATGATGAGGTAATAAAACGGATTTGTCCTCAAACATGTCGTCGTTGCTTATGTTTTAAGATCACATTGGGAATTTCTGGCATTTTTATTGTGAGTCACATCATTGGGCTTAGCTCATCAAGATGAGTCGAAACTTTTCGACTCTCAAGTGATTCATTGACGTTTTTGTGACCCTTTGACCTGTGATTGTCCATCTTATGGCTGAAATTCTTTCATGAAATCTTACTCTAACTTGTAATAATAAAGAATACATCAACGAATGGTAATTTATAAAATGCATATTAGCAGATCTTCCTTCATGCTGAATCATGTACACAAACCTGAGTCAAATATGACTCGTATGAATCATGATTAGCTATTCACGCTAACAAACAGCCCAGGGGTTGAAAAGAGATTTTTGATGACATTGGGGAAGAATTTTGGGTATATTAAACTGTAAAAGTGACTGCATTTGCCTTCATCTACAACAAAAGTCGTCTTTCAATGTTCACTTGAAAGAGTCGACTCGAACTCGTTTGCGAACGACACATCAGTAGAAGGTAAAGTTTGACGTTAGAAGTGAGAACAATCGAGTTCCAGTTAAATAAATCAATAAATAAATTAAGTTAAGACAGACATACGCAACTATTTCAGGATCTGTATGTATAACAAAAGATTGGAAATATCAGGTAAAAAAAAAAAAATTATGCGAGTCGACTCGTTCGTAAACGACACATCACTCGTTGGAATGATACAGATAATATAGTTCGTTTGAATTTTTACTAATGCAGAATTATTCTGCTGTTTTATGGCACTGAGACACGCGACACGCATCTACAATATAAATTAAAACAGGCCATATATGTGAATCGGGTCTCAACGTCATGCACCTGAAAGAGTCGATTCAAAGCCGACTCGTTCGAGACCATACATTACTAGCGTTAGAAATTATTCAAATGATTATATACAGTACATTTTTTTTCAAATAATACAGATGTATTCTGCAATAGCTACATTGTGAGAGCGAGGAGATTCATTTATATAAAATTTTTCGCTACACAAACTTTCCCATATTTACGCCTTAGCGGTTTTTGCTAACTATTACTGAAGGAAAAAAAATGCGAGCCTGCAGCGCGCAAGCGCAAGCATAGAGCGCTTTGCGCATGCGTACTAACAGCGGCGTTCGGGGTTGTGTTTATGGCGCTTCTGCTGGTCTGTGCCATGTTCTGTCAAACCTCTGTGGAATAAAAACAAAAAAAAAAGTCTTTTGAGGAAACAGGTAGGATATTTGTCAGCTATGTCTTTGTCGTCCTTTAAAATTAAAACCTGTGTCTCCAGTAAACAATTCATTCCGAGCTTTTTTTTTATCGGCTGCATGCAAACGATGACAATATAGTGAGTGAGATTGTGTTGTTAGCTAACATATAGACGCCTAGTGCGCGAAATATTATTTGTCCCACCTGTATTCCGTCTATTCCTGCTTTCTTGTGCTAGGATTGGCTGTTTGATCAGACTCATTGGTGGCCTACCAATCAGAGCAGAGAAGCGTGATAAAATCAGCCAATCCTAGAGGTGGAGGTGGGATTTGTTCCGAATACCGGTAGGAATCGGAATCACGCAGTTTGCTAGCGATTCTCCGCCTGTCAGTAACATTAATACCGTAAACTCATCGAATTCTGAACGTTTTCGTCGTACAATATTTACGAGACAGCTTCAAAATCCACCACATCTGAATCGCGTTGTTGTCGAGGCGTTTGTATAAAATATAAAATGTATTATTTTGGTGTATTTACGATTTGTTTTTTTGTTTTTTAAAAAAGTCTTTCTGCAAAACAAACTAGCTAGCTCGATTAGCCTGCTATCGCATCAGTTCTAGGTTAGTGTATACAAATGTAATGTTCTGTGTACAATCCTCATTAGCTATATGTTTTGTAGAAATGTGTGTTTTCTGCGTAAGATGAGTTAATTTCTGGAGAATTAGCAGCGAAGCTGCGTGTTATATATATATATATATATATATATATATATATATACTGAGCGAGAGCCCAGCCCTTAACCTAACATACAATACTGATGGGAATATACATACATGTACGCGCGCGCGCGCACGCAGTGAGCCTCAGCTATCGCACGTGCGGTGTAAATAAAGCGGGAGGGAGGGAAAAAAAATCCCTGATTTTTCCGCGCGTGCACCTCACAACAGCTTTAACCGCCTTTATTATTATAAATTCTCTTCGTAAGTGTACAGAAATATAATAATTTGGAAATTAGGGGTTGACGATATGACAAAGATCATATCGCGGTACCTGAAGGTCAAGATACACGATATATATCACGATAGCTAGTATTTGTATGCTAACATCTTTTTCTTTCTTTCTTTTTTTTTTTTTTTTTTTACCTCAGGTTGGTTATACAATCTATACAGAGATGTGTGTATATATATAATATTATTAATTCCACGGCGATTTCTGATCTTAAACCTGTTCCAGTGCATCTGCTCTGGGGGGGGAAAAACATCGCTAGTTTCAACATAGAAAGAAGATCCACGCAAATGATTTCTGTGATTAGCGAATCTCCTTTCGCTCGTTGTCTGTCACGTCGATCTTATCACGTTAATAAAACTGGGATCCATTCGACGGAATTACCAAATGGAATGGAGTTGCAAATTAAAACGTAAAACATCTTTCCGTGAATCAGTAAAATCGAGTGTTCTCCAGTAGAAAATGGCGCAGAGGAAAAAGTGTGAGCGCCGCCATTTTGTTTCGATGTCAGGTGCGGTTATGTCCGAGAACCCGAGCAAGGTCGACGAACGTCCACCTCTATCGCGCTGTCCACCATTTTTGTTTTGTTTTTTCCTGTTTCCAAAGTTTGACGTCGGAGTACGCTAGTATGAGTCATCGCTCAAAAACACGCCAAAAGAGCAGCCATCTTTTGCTCCCAAATAAAACACGAGCCGACCCAAATCCATGTATGATTCTGGATTGATTGACAGTTGCGTAGGTGTTCTGAACTCTCCACTATTAAACTGATCCTGTCTTCAAGCCCTGCCCCTTTTTTCCGCCATTTTACGTGCTTTCGATACGTCCTTGCTTTCTACCACGGTAAATCGAGCGTTCGTTCATGTGAAATAAATCACAGAAATCATCGTTCCGAAGAATTCACGCCGTGACGTGCCGATCTTCTACCGGTCGCGCGTCTTCACGTGATACAAATTTGCGGGTCAGGGTTAGCTAACCAAAACGCAGCAGGATGAGAAACTTCTTCGCATATCCGGTCTCCAGCGTATGCGTATGAATGAGAGTCAGTGGGACGAAACCTGCACTGTGACCGCTGCTTAAAGCGTAATTTCTGACCTACGACCAAACAAAAACGTTTCGACTCCGGGACTTGGGGCGGTCTCATCGACCCCGAGTCCCGCAAGTGACGTCGCATCAAAATGGCCGCTTGTTTCTATGCAGTAGGTAGATTATTATCTCTGCAGAACTGGGTTGTTTCGCTGGTTGTAAATGTAAATATTGCTCAGGCGTTGCTGTTTGCTCTGTGGTTACCCATCTGTAGCAGTTAAAAATAAAAAATAAAAAATATCCCAAGTCATCAGCTGACTGTGATGAGGCATAACCTCTCCACTTAACAGCGAAACAAAACAATTCCCCGGTTCGACCCGTTCTTTTGTTACAGCTGTATTGTGTACATGTTTAAACTTGACCTTGATTAATATGTTTGGTTTAGAGACCAGGCGGTTGTTCGTTGTTCTTTGAGGACATGTACACAGGATGAATACAGTTACAGTGTACAAATACTTCACAAACAGTGTCAGCTAATACACACTTTTTTATTCTGTTTCTTATCAGGCTGCAGAACAAGTTACCCGGCGCAGGTGTGTTAGGACCGGATCGACACATGCGTCTAAAATCAACTATTTTGTGAGGTTCTAGTGCATAATATGGTTATTCAATAGGGCTGGGTGATGTATTGATATAATATTGATATCTTCATACACGGCTACATGATACACTTTTCTAAAGTATCGTTGGTACGGCGATGTTTTTTGTGTTTTTAATAATTAATTACAAGTGTAATCTTTTGTCATTGTAGGCATTAAAGAAAAGTCCCGTCAGTGTCAGTTTAACGGGTTTTTCTTTCATTTGCTGCTGCTTTGCGGAGAGATTGTTAGCTAAATGATGTACCGTTATACAAATCGTGTATCGTAGAAATATCCTAATATTTTTAATGTGATGATTTCCGTGTCTATATTGAGTATGTAGGTTTGGGGGCGTGGCTGTGTATGAGCTCGGCGTGTGATGTTGCTAAAATCCCACTGACTCCATAACTTTGGACCAATCACGTCTAAGGTTATTTTAGGAAACGTGTGGCCCGTTACAGAACGTCTGTGGTGTGTCGTGGTAACGTTACGATTGGGCGGAGAGAAAACGGCGACGTCGGTGAACGCTGAGTCACGTGATAACCCGACGAGAGGCATTTCTAATTTGCATATCATACATATTCATAGGTTGTAGGTCAGGGTAAAGGTTGTGGATATGTCTCTTGGGCATTTTAAAATAAATGATAATATCAGCGAAGGTGTACTCTTGATAAAAGACTGTGGTTGTGAATTATTCAACGTGTGTGTAGGTTAATTTGTTGAGCGAACATTCTCAAACAAGCCCAGACACCGGGGAGAACCTGGGAGACCTAACAAGCCCAGACCGGGGAGAACCTATTTACTCAGGAGAACCTTTCAGTCTAATCATTTCCACCCAGTCCCAGGTGGGAGATTCACCTGGTTTTGAGTGGATGGCTGGACTGGCTGGACTGTGTGGAAGTGATTAGATTGAAAGGTTCTCCTGAGTTCTCCCCAGTGTGTGTTCGGTGTCTGGGAGTGCTGGGTGCAGTTGTGTGGTGAGAGACACGATTCAGATGTATTCAGTAAGAACCTGATGCTGTGTGAAACAAGGTGAGGGTCCTGGGTGGTGTGTGTGTGTGAGCAAGTGTGTGTGAGAGATTTACAGTGTGATGGGTCAGTGTTTGAACAGCGGAGCTTGTTGAATAATCTGTCTTCTGCCTGGTGGGTGATTGTGAGACAAAACAGATCTGTTACACAGCGCCGGAGTTTACACTTAATAACCATGCACACACACACTCTCTCTCTCTCTCTCACACACACACACACACACACAAAACATGCCTCAAAAACATATTATATATCTTGTGTATACACGGTAGTCAAACACACACTCTGTCTGTCTCTCTGTCTGTCTCTCTGTCTGTCTCTCTGTCTGTCTCTCTGTCTGTCTGTCTGTCTCTCTTTCTGTCCTTCTCGCTTCCCTTTCTGCCTGTCTGTCTTTTTTCCTTTCTCTCTGTCTCTCTCTTTCTTTGTCCTTCTCGCTTCCCTTTCTCTCCGTCTGTCTTTTTTCCCGTCTCTCTGTCCCCCTCTCTGTCTGTCTCCATCACTCTCTCTCCCCTGTCTCCCCCATGTTGCTACATGGAGGTTGCACGTTCCTGATTTCGCTACTCATACCTTTGTCCTTAGTTGCTTGAGCAAATTTGTGGGCGGCGTCTTAGACAGAGGGCTTTAAATCAAGTGTGCTCATTAGAATATCAGGCCCCGCCCATTAGGATAGTTCTCCCATGTGGTTGTGTTGTGTTCCTCACAAACGAGGAAAAGCTTTTGCTCAGAGAGTGCGTGTAACAAGGCGGCCATTATTGAAGCTCCGTGAGATCCGGCATGAAACAGCAGACCAGACCGTGTGTGTGTGTGTGTGTGTGTGTGTGTGTGTGTGTGTGTGTGTGTGTGCGCACGCATACTGAAAAAACGATACACAATGCCGTTTAGTTTTACACACATCTCTGGAGGAAATGCCACTGACCCGGTCTGTGTGCGCAATGTGTGCGTGTGTGTGTGTGTTACGTGAGAACACAATACAACACACAGGCATAGAGACAAAGCCACAGCCTGCCATTCACTTCCTGTCCCTTTCTAACATTATCACACTCGTTATACGTTCTGTGGAATTGTGTTTAAAATGTTTGATTTTATTTCAGTCCATCTGATGGAGAGCACTAAGTAGCATAATGTGTATTGTGTTAATAAAAAGGACAATATTGTAAATTAGCACTAACACTGCCACTGTTTCCTGCACCGAGAGAAGAACCTCCCCAACATGGATTTAGACTACTAGTCCTCTTGGATAAGGCCATCTAGGCTTGAGAGATCACGTACAATATGAAGTTGTTCTATTGTGCCATCTAAATATCCAGTGTGGGAAAGGGGGCGTGGCCAGACACGAATAGAGTCGGCTTTAGATGTTTTTTTTTTTTTTGTGGATGAATTAGCTCTTAACAAGGTCCGGAATGTTTGCAGAACTGAAGCTGGGACCGTACATAAACGTAACAAGCTAAGCTCATTATAATATGTAAATGAAATGATCTAAACCGTGCTTGCATGTGTTTGGTAGTGAACACCAGCCGTACGTGTTGAATTCTTGTGTAGCGAGGTCGTCCTGATAAACGCCACGCTTATCTGTGTCGTTTTCTTTATTTAAATGTTTTTAAATTCATGTTCACGTTTAGCGATGATCCGTTTTTCCGTACCGAAGTCGGACAGCAGGTTATTAAGCTTCATATAGGATACAAAACGGGTGAAAAGGAAGCGCGTATTACGAGATAGAAAGTTGGTTTGAGTCTAAGCCTTTTCCCTTCTCCAGAAACTACACAGCTAATGTGTGCTTAATCTTATCAGGAAACACGTATCAGAGTGAGTTTTGTTCTTGGATGTAAAGCACACAGCAGAAGTCCTTATCTCGATACCTCTACGCATATAAAGACAAATAAAGAGAGAATGATAAATAGTCAGGAAGTGCCATGCCTTATCGCATGATCCATACAAATTAGCATAAAGCTAGTGCACGCTTACGCAGTGAAGTGTTACGGATATTAGCATTGTTATCATGAAGAAACCTGTTCGTATCCGGCGTGATGACTCCTAAATGTAGCTCAATACTGCTACATTAAAAGAATATCAACAGCTCTCTAATACGTCGTTTCTATAGTAACAGCTCCTACACAGGGACTTGAACGGCAGATTTTTAGGAGCCTAAGAACCTTTATTCATCCAAGTAGAACCCTTTTAGGAGGTAAAGAACCTTTTGTTCTTTCAGTAGAACCCTTTAAGAACCTTTTAGACATTCACGCAGAAGCCTTTTTAGACGTCTAGGAATTGAGCCTTTTAGCCTTTCAAGTAGAACCCTTTTAGGAACCTTAAAACTTTTGAGTCCTCCAAGTAGATCCCTTTTAGAAGCCCAAGAACCTTTAGTCATTCAAGTAGAACCTTTTTATACACCTAGGAACCTTTAGTCCTCCAGGTATAGGAAGCTAAGAACCTTTAGTCCATCAACTAGAACTCTTTTAGGAGACTAAGAACCTTAAGTCCTCCAAGTAGATCTCCTTTTAGGAGGCTTAGAACTTTTAGTCCTCCGAGTAGAACCCTTTTATGGAGCCCAAGAACCTTTAATATTTGAGGTGGAACTCTTTTAGGAGTTCTTGATATGTTGACGTTTCCTGTAAAGAGAGAACTTTCTCTTTTCTTTTCAGTTTTCTGGTGTTTATAGCTGCTGTAACGTACAGTAAGTACGCTAGCGATATGTAACTAGAAACGGATAAAGTATCATGCGTTGTTGTTGTTCTTTAATAAATAAAAAAAAATGAATAATTCTTAACTTGCTGTAGAAGAATAAAACACTTCCTGTCATATTTATTCCTTATTATCCCTCATATCTTCTGTTTAAATCCTTTTTCCACTCGTTTTTTAGTCGTGAGATGTTCTCCAGCTTCAGGTTTTCATTGTTTGCTGGAAAAACGTGCCAAATGTATTGTGTGCTTTTGTTTTTTTTTTTATTTGATTTAACCTTCCTGCTTCCTGGTTTGTTTTCTCTTTTCCTCACTTCTGTAGTCTCACCTTCTCTCTCTCTCTCTCTCTCTCTCTCTCTCTCTCTGTTCCTAGTTCTCTTTCCATCTGGATAAAAAGCCGAATTTAGATCAGGATTAAATAGCGAAAGGTGAAGTAGAAGCTGAAATAGAGTCGTGTCGAGTGGGAAGATGGCGTAGACGACTAAAACGGATGAGTTTGTTGTTTATCTGAAATAAACGCTGATGAATTAAAAACTCAGCCGTCACAGAAGTGTCGTATTTACACGATCGTGTCTCTGCAGGTGAACCAACAGCTCCTCTGTCTCTTCGTTTACATATTGCTTTGGATGTGTGTGTGTGTGTGTGTGTGTGTGTGTGTGTGTGTTTTGCATGTTCATAATCACTGGTGGTAGTAGAACAAAGTTCCGCCCATTCTGTCCATAGCGCTGTACTTCCTGTAAAACACACCTGAGTAAAGCGCGCCTGTGAGTAAAACACACTTTTTACCAGTTTACATCCTGCTTCTTTCTAATAATGTTAGTGTATACCTTGTGTGTGTGTGTGTGTGTGTGTGTGTGTGTGTGTGTGTGTGTGTGTGTGTGTGTGTATCAGTCAATAATACCAAAATAATTAGTGATGACCTCTCATATGGTGATTAAAAAGATTTAGAAGAACATTTTAGACTGTACGGCAACTCAAATAACCGCTCATTACAAAGGTTTTTAGGACCGGATGAGGGATTAGGTTTTGGTTAGTAAGTAGGTTTGGATTAATATTAGCATTGGATTATGGCTAGTCTTTGATTAAGATTAGGATTGGATTAGTGTTATTCTTGGATTAAAATCAGGATTGGATTAGGGGTGAGGGTCGGATTATGGTTAGCCTTGGATTAAGAATAGGATTGGATTAGGGTTGAGGGTTGGATTAAGATTAGCATTGGATTAGGGTTAGTATTGGATTAAGATCAGGATTGGATTAGGGGTGAGGGTCGGATTATGGTTAGCCTTGGATTAAGAATAGGATTGGATTAGGGTTGAGGGTTGGATTATGATTAGCATTGGATTAGGGTTAGTATTGGATTAAGATCAGGATTGGATTAGGGGTGAGGGTCGGATTATGGTTAGCCTTGGATTAAGAATAGGATTGGATTAGGGGTGAGGGTTGGATTAAGATTAGGATTGGATTAGTGTTATTCTTGGATTAAGATCAGGAATGTATTGGGGTGAGGGTTGGATTATGGTTAGCCTTGGATTAAGAATAGGATTGGATTAGGGGTGAGGGTTGGATTAAGATTAGCATTGGATTAGGGTTGGTCTTGGATTAAGATTAGCATTGGATTAGGGTTAGTATTGGATTAAGATCAGGAATGGATTAGGGGTGAGGGTTGGATTATGGTTAGCCTTGGATTAGGATTAGGATTGGATTAGTGTTTTATGCCGGAATTTACCTTTGATATAAAATCGGTATCTGGATTGTACCTTGTCGCTGAGGCCATACAGGTAGTATGGAGTCAAACCCTTTATGATGTCCTGCGCTGAACGTCTGCTTTATTTGCTTCCCCGTGTGTTTTGTTTACAGGTGATTCGTCTCACTGGGGGTCATTCATGAGTACGTCCGGCTCGGTGTAGCAGTCATGGATGACATGGCCTCCGTGGGGAAAATTAGTGCCTCCTCTGACTCGGTGTCCACCCTGAACAGCGAGGACTTTGTCCTGGTGTCCCGCCTCGGGGACGAGACCCCGTCCACTAATAACGGCAGTGACGATGAAAAAACAGGCCTGAAGGTAAGACCTTTTGTCCATTGTCTTTGCCTTGGGAAGCTCCAGCTCGGTCAATCAGTGTAAGGTCCTGAAGACACTCACCTTACTGAACAGGTGTGCTTGGACGGGGGAAACCTCACTCTAAAGCACACACACACACACACACACACACACACACACACACGCACACAGACAGACACATACACTTCTGCTAGAGTAAGATCTCAGGTTTGAGCTTCTGTTTCCATTTTGTTTGTTTATTTGTGTTAGACAGTAAGGACAGGATGTATATTTGATAAAAATACTGAATAAAAGGAACATTTAATTGAGGTTTGTGGGTTATTGTTGGAATGGGGATTGGATTATGCTATAGGGTTGGACTAAATTTAAGATTAGTTTAGGATTGGATTAGGTTTTAATGTTGGATTAAGTTTAGGACAGGATATGGGATTAGCTTTGGTTAGTACGTATGTTTGGATTAGGGGGGTTAGGAATAGATTAGTGGTCGGGTTGTATTAGGATTAGCACTGGATTATGCTTAGTCTTGGATTAAGATTAGAATTGGTTTAGGGGTCAGTGTGGGGATAGGGTTGGGTTAAAGTTAGAATTGGTTCAGAAATTAGGGTTTGATTACTCTTAGGATTGGATTAAATTAGGGTTGGATTACGATTTAATTTAGGATTAGTTTAGAAATTAGTATTTGATTAAGATTAGGATTGGAGTAGAAATTAGGTTTGGATTAAGATTTGAGTTTGGTTTAACGGATAGGATTGGATTGAGGTTTATGGTTGGATTAGAAATTAGGGCTGGATTAAGATTTAGGATTGGTTAGCAGATAGGGTTGGGTTAGGGCTGGATTAAGATTAGGAATCAGAAATTAGGGTTGGATTAATGTTTAGGGTTCAGGGTTGTATTAGGATTGGATTAGAAATTAGGGTTAGGATTAATGTCTAGGTTTGGATGGAATTGGGTTAATGGTTTAATTAAGATTGGATTAAGATTTAGGGTTAAATTATATTTTATGGTTGGATCAGGGATTAGTTAGAATGAACAGCTCAGTTATACCCACACACACACGCACACACACGCACACACACACAGTACTTTGTGTTCATCATTGGGACATTTCCTCACTCCTTGGTTGTGCCGCAACACCGCTGGACATCCGTTTGATTTGTCACCTCACTTTTCTCAGACTGAAACAACAAACAAGTGTCATTTCCATTCCATGCTCACACACACACGCACACACACTCACACACAGATGGAGTGGAGTGGAGTGTGTGTCATCTTGGCCATTGTTTACTCCTTTGTTGGAAGAACTTCTTTCTGGAAGAACCACATCCATTGTTCTTTTTGTCTTTTTCCCCCCCCACAGTTTTCTGTCTCATTCAGTGCTTCTTGTGAAATCCCTTCTTCATGTTCTTATTTTGGTCATTTGTGGTTTCAGTGGATTCGCGAAAGCTTTGTTCATCTTTGATTGGAATCAGATTTTTGGGGAAGGACACACTGTGCCATTTTGTTAGAAATGTTCTTCTTGTGCTTCCACATCAGACTCTGACCTTCACCGTGGGTGAACTGAACCGTAAACAGCCACTAGGGCTCAAGCGTTATTCGTTCACCTTCTCAGACCTGCATGGGAAAAGTTTAGCATGATCTAAATGCTGATCAGCATCCACGTATCCATGTTTCATCATCTGCTGCATGTTCTCCGTGTTCTTCTCCGTGTTCCTCTCCTGTAAGAGGCTCTTCTAAACCTCTTGTTTGTTACGCAGGTGATTTCTGAGGAAGGGGTCAGCTTTAAGGTCAGTCTCTCTCTCTCTCTCTCTCTCTCTCTTGCTTCCGATTTCCTTTTCTGTTCTTTTCTCGTCCCCCTTCTATCCGTGCTCTTGGTCTCCCACACCTTTTCCACTGGCAGAGTTGGTGCTGGTTCATGGTACGTTTTTAAGTACCAGGTCTATAAGACGTGAGCGTTCACTAACACATAACACGTATTAACACCCAAAGTAAAATCCTTCAGTGTCTACACCCATAGTATAAAAATATCACTGACAATAATTACAATGCTGAATTTTGATTGGTCAGAATGGAACGTGTTTATTATTATTATTATTATTATACTTTTCTAACAGTAGCTCGTTCTAATACGTTATCGTTTCTATATGGTGGACACTCCATGTAAACAGATTTTTTTTAAAAAATAAATTGTTGATATGGAGACTTTTCTGTATGAAGTCTCTAGTGTCAGTGCTTCGTAGGAGCCTAAGAACCTTTACTCATTCAAGTAGAATCCTTTTAGGAACCTTAGAACCCTTAGTCTTCCAAGTAGAACCCTTTTTTGGAGACTAAAGACCTTTAGTCCTCAAAGTAGAACCCTTTTAGGAGACGAAGATCCTTTAGTGCTTGAAGTAGAACCCTTTTATGAGCCTAAGAACCTTTTTAGGACGCTAAGAACTTTTAGTGGTCCAAGTTGAACCTTTTTAGGAGGCTAAGAACCTTTCAATCATTCAAATAGAACCCTTTTATTAGCCTAAGAATTTGTATTTCTCCAAGTGGAACCCTTTTAGAAATTTACGTTCATGGCATTCGGCAGACGCCCTTATCCAAAGCGACTTACAGTTGTCTCACTTATACAGCCGAGCAGTTGAGGGTTAAGGGCCGTGCTCAAGGGTCCAGCTGTGGCAGCTTGGTGGCGCTGGGGTTTGAACTCACTACCTTCCGATCAGAAGTCCGTCTTAACCACTGAGTTACCGCTTCACTTTTAGAAGCCTAAAACCATTAGACCTCCCAAGAAGAACCCTTTTAAGGAGCCTAAGAACCCTTAGTCATCCAAGTAGAACCCTTTAGGAAACTAAGAACCTTTCATCATTCAAGTACGATGGATATAAAAAGCCTACACCCCCTCGTTAAAACGGCAGTTTTTTTGTGACGTGAAAAAAGGAGACCAAGATAAATCGTGTCCGAAACTTTCTACCTTTTTATTGTGAAATTTTTATAAATAAAACTTTAATAAAGTGACAAACAATAAGAATCATTTTAGGGAATTAAATTTATTTATTTATTTATTTATTTATTTATTTTAATACAATAATCTGCTTGGATAAGTGTGCACACCCTTCTATAATTGGGAATGTGGCTGTGTTCAGAATCAACCAATCACGTTCAACCTCATGTTAAATACTATTTAGTGTACATCTGCAGTCGATTAAAGTGACTGATTAACCTCAAATAAAGTCCAGCTGTTCCTTTAGGATTTTCCTGACATCTTCTGGGTAACATCCACCTGGAAAACCAAAGCAGGTACTGGATCACACTGTTATTTATAACTTATTGAAATATCAATAACCAGACGGTTACAAAAATATTTCCAAGGCATTGGATATGCCATGAAACACTGGAAAGACAATAATCAACAAGCGGAGAAAATGTGGCATGATCGTGACACTACTAAGAACAGGACGTCCCTCTAAAATTGACGAGAAGATCAGGAGAAAACTGAACAGGGAGGCTGCCAAGAGGCCTACAGCAACATTAAAAGAACTGCAGCAATTTCTGGGACGTACTGGTTGTTCCCTACATGTGACAACAATCTCCCGAATTCGTTATATCTCTGGGCTATGGGGTAGGGCAGCAAGACGGAAGCCTTTTTTTTTAACCCCAAAAATAAATATAAAATACATACACTCTCCCAAAACCATGTGGAGTAATGTGTTACAGTCTGATGAGACCCACGTTGAATTTTTTGGCACCCCAGCCCCCGAAAAAAAACAACGATTCTTATTGTTTTTCACTTATTAGATATAAAGGTCGAAGAGGTTCTGACATGGTTTCCTTTTTCTTATATCACAAAAACTTGCCGTTTTAACAGGGGTGTATAGAATTTGAGATCTACCGTAGAACCCTTTTAGGAGCCTAAAAACCTGTAGTCATTCAAGTGGAGTACTTTTAAGAGCCTAAGAATCTTTAGCGCTCCAAGTAGAACCCTTTAAGAAACTAAGAACCTTTTTAGTCCTTCAAGGAGAACCCTTTCAGGAGGCTGAGAACCTTTTAGTCCTCCACATTAGAACCCTTTTCGGAGGCTAACGATGCAAGTGAAATCAGGAACCAACTTATTTCACGAATATTAAATGTTTACTGCAAATGGATAGGAAAAAAAAAAAATTCACAGACACCACAATGAGCACCTTGTTGGTGGAAAAGAACGATCTTCTTCCTTCCTTCTCATGCTCTTGCTCCTCCTGTGATATTGTTGACTATCTGTGATTCTGATTGGCTGTTGGCTGTCTTCATGGGTTTGTTTGGCGGCTCCTCTGATGTGTGCAGTCTGTGTGTACACACAGTCCCCTGTGTGTGTGTGTGTGTGTGTGTGTGTGTGTGTGTGTGTGTGTGTGTGTGTGTGTGCGTGCGTGTATCTATCTGCAGAAAACCTCATGGTGGCTCTGGTTTCATGTAGTCTACATGTAGTGATGCGGTACCTTTCCGTGTGCAGTGTAGAAACCACATGTATATAAGCTCATGCGAGCGGTGAGAACTTAGAGAAGAGTTAAACTGATTAGGAAAACACCCCCACATCCTCCTGCTGCCATCCCTAATAGCTTAATATCATGCTATTAGCTACTCTAGCTAGCCTGCTATTTAACTGTTAGTAAACAAGCTGAAAGATTTGTCGGGATGTAATGCTAACATGATAACTCCAGTTTTGTTTATTGCTTACCGTAGGTACTAGCTAGTGTAGCATAAAGGTAATGTGGCTACATGTTTCAAGGTACCACGTTTAAAATAATTTGCATATCAGCCATGATCGGTCCAAGCTTAATTAGTGACATCACAAACTGAGCTCAGGTATAGCCCCGCCCCCCCCAAATCAGTTTCATACAGAATTGCAGAGAAGTCTCTCTTTATTTTTTAAAGGAGTCTATAGGTGTGAGTTTGTGCTGTTAATATATTTTACCCAAACACCCGAATCTATAGAATCATAATTATCCATGGAAGTGGTGTTCAACATCAAATGTTTCTAATCAAAGACAGGATAAAAGACTCTTGACTTTTGATCTTTCGTCTCTTACGTGCCTCACCTTTGGCAAATCACATAAGGGGTTTATCAAGCACAAATTACAGGATAAAAACTAATCATCAGGGGATACACGGATTAGAAAAGAATCCTAAGATTTGGGTTTGATTGCATTTGTCATATATACGGTGAGAATTTGGGTGGAGTCTGTGTGTATGTGTTTGTGTGACAACTTTGGAAGCTGTTGATTTTTTTTATATATATATAATATAGTATAAATTAAATGATACATTGTGTGTGTGTGTGTGTGTGTGTGTAGATTGTGGGGAACGGCAGTGAGCAGCAGTTGCAGAGGGAGCTCGAGGATGTGCTGATGGACCCATCGGTGGCAGACGTGACTCCCGGATCGGACCACGTGGGCGGGGGGGATCTGAGCTACCCCACCACTGCGGCCCCACGTCATCCCTGTCCCGCACCCCCAAAACTGGAGATAGTCCTGCCCGTTCATGGAGCTCAACAGGGTGCGAGGAGCCTTTACGTTTGTTTGTTAAACAGAGAACCTTTCTGCGTCATGGTTCCTACGTACAAACGATTTTATGCAAATTAGGCACGACGCTGTAAAACGACAAATCCGAACGATTGTCCCGACGATTTCTCGCATTTGCTAGTCTAATCTGAGAAGGAAGCTAGCACCGAAGCGTAAAACCGATTCGATTTCTGAGTAGTGTTTAGTTGTTCGTCTTAGAACGCATGTGTGTTTACTGCCGCTCATCGGAATAAAAAAATGCTGGACAAGACACGCCCACGTACAACCGTCGCTACACGTCCACAAGAAACAAACTAGTGAGGAGGAACAAAAAAAGATGTTCACAAAGAAGTCGTCAAGATTCTAGAAATGTGCTAATTGTGAAATAACATGCACCACACCTCCTTCATCTTGTGAACTGCTGTTGCGTGACTTGTATTTGCATACCGGATCCTGATTGGCTCTTATATTTTATGATATAGTAACTTCAGCAAAGTTTCCTGAAGTGCTGCTACTGATTGTTTTTTCCACTAGATGACGGCTCGGTGATGAGTCCGGGGACGCCGCTGCTGGACGAGGACAGCGTGGTGTTCAGTAAGCTGACGTACCTGGGCTGTGCGTCGGTTAACGCCCCCCGCAGTGAGGTGGAGGCACTGCGTATGATGAGCATTCTCCGCAGCCAGTGCCAGGTGCCGCTTGACATCACCCTCTCCGTACCTGGAGTATCCGAGGGAACCGTCAGGTAAAGGACAGAGGGGGCGGGACTTGCACGTTACACCTGTGTGACGTGTAGGCGTGACGTGTTTGGAGTCAGGGAGGAGGAAAGAGCGGAGATTAAATGCTTATGGATTTGATCTCAGTGTTCGATTAATAGTTCCTGATCAATAAAACATCATTTAATAATAATAAATATCTTTATTTAAATAGCAAAGGTTACAAAGTGCTGTACACACAGAGAAAAATAAAATCTATATTTTTTTTCAATATAACCAATAATCATTGATTATATTAATACAGTCTTTTATCTCTTTCGCAATGTAGGTGTTTTTGTTCTTAGCGTAAGTGGTGACCCTGTCCTTTTCGGATTCCGGTGCAATATTTAATGTAGTCCGTCGTTACCACGGTTACAACCAGTGCAGAGGAAACAACCTTTCAGAGATTCGACCACACATTTACGCTTTTGATCACAGGGTTGTGTCTCTTCAGCGGAGACTTGTGATCGGAGTTCGATAAGGGAGGCCTTGATCTGCACGTGCGTGCCTCTTTCATGTTCCCGTAGCGCTCGTCTGAAACCTTCTTATCTCCCGTGTAGCCTTTAACACACTGTCCGTAACCAGAGAGAGCAGTGTCTAATTTACAGTGATTAAAATCTCCGGGAATAAAAACCGGCGCTCCTGGCGTGCGTTGGACTTGGACTCGAACGCAGTCTCAACAATACAATTGAGAGCCCTGTGAGTGTCGCCGTTACGGCGTCTTTGCTTTATCAGACGTATCCGAACTCATCCGCAGAGCGAGCCTTGGCCAAACCGAAGTAAGAATCTCTGCCAGATCTATAAAAGTTTTGCTGATTGTTATTTATTCACGTGTTGAATATCAATCAGCTGTAAATGACCAGGCGCAGCTGGTTTCCATTTAGCCAGGCCCACAAAACCATTAAACAGAACTCTGAAAACAACGAAATGGCGACTAGACAGTGACGGAGCGCTCCCTAAGCGCAGCGCGTGTTAAATCTTCTAGTAACGCAGCTCGGCCACCGCAGCGTGCCGGCTACCATGGACACGCGCTAACTCCTCCACCTTTTATAAGCGTGCCATTACTTTTGTCTTAATGGAACGGCTAGTCTTATTTGTCTTTATTGATGGATTTGTTTAACAGGGGACTGAGTTTCATGAAATGTTCATTAAATGGGTGTGTAATTGAAATAAATAAGTGATTTAAACTTGATGATCACTTAAACTGAGATTCTCTCTCTGTCTCTATTTTTGTCTTTTGTGGGTTCTGTTTCTTTCTGTCTGTCGCTTTCATTCTCTCTCTCTCTCTCGTTTTATTTTTCTCTGTTTTCTCTTTTTCTGTCTCCCCCCTGCCCTGTCTCTCTTTCTCAGTCTCTTTTTCTCTGTCTGTCTTTCTCTCTCTCTCTTTCTCTGTCCTTCTGTCTTTCTCTCAATCTGTTTCTTCTTTGGCTCTCTCTCTCCCCATTTTTGTCCTTTTTGGGGTGCTCATTCTCTCTCTCTCTCTCTCTCTCTCTCTCTCTCTCTCTCTCTCTCTCTCTGTTTCTTTTTTCTTTGTGTCTGTCGTTTTTCTTTTTCTGTCTCCCCCTGCCTTTCTTTCTGTCTCTTTCTGTCTCTTTTTCTCCATCTCTATCTCTCTCTCTTTTCCCCTTTCTTCTGTCTCAATCTGTCTATCTCTGCCTCTTTTTCTTTGTCTCTCTTTCTTCGTTGTCTTTTTCTGTCTCTCTCTCTCTCTCTCTCCCTCTCTTTCTTTCTTTCTTTCTCTCTCTTACCCTCTCCCCCTTCAGTTCAATTGAATTCATTAAGCCTTATTAGCATGACGGTATGTGTTTACAGTCTCTCTCTCTCTCTCTCTCTCTCTCTCTCTCTCTCTCTCTCTCTCAGGTTGTTGGACCCTCAGAGCGGGACCGAGATCTCTAACTACCCCATCTATAAGATCCTGTTCTGTGTTCGGGGTCATGACGGGACACCAGAGAGCGACTGTTTCGCCTTCACAGAGAGCCACTACAACGCCGAGATCTTCCGTATCCACGTCTTCCGCTGCGAGATCCAAGAAGCGGTGAGACACACACACACACACACACACACACACACACACACACAAATAACTGTAAGGGCAGGATTAAAAACGTTAACATCAAATCAGCTGCTTCCAAGTTCCTTTGTTTGTAACAATAAAATAAAAATATTTAAAAAAAACCTTGATACCTGCAGCATCCCAGAGAAGAGTATTGTGACACAATTGATCAGGATATTGATATTTTATGGTCATTTTGCACTGTCACAGCTCAGGGAGCTTTCTGCAGTTTTATTGTGTGTCCACTAGGAGGCGCTCAAGATATTTCTCCTTCACTCTTACAGTGCAGGCCAACAAGTGCACATCTGTCTTAAAAATTAGTCCTGAACTCTGAGTGTAGATTCAGAATGATGGTACAGTTAGCATTCTCACACACACACACACACACACACACACACACACACAGAAAGTAAGGTGAGTAACAGCAGTGTGTGCCGTTTAAAATGGGAACCCACTGGAAGGGAATGAAGGAATGGAAAGTAAATAATTAAATGCAGCTTACTTAAAGTTAAAAAACAAACAGAAATGAATAAATTACAAAAAATAAAATACTTGATAGGCAAATAATAAAAATGTGTTTAATATAATAAGTGTCAGAAAGAATATAATAATAATAAAATAAAATATTCACTAAAATAGTGTATAAAAACAGTATTAAAATAATAGTCCAGTTAAACACTTGTGAAAAATTTCTGCTCCTTGAATTAATAGCAGTAGAATATAAATAATTCACATAAAAATACCCTGAAAAATAAAACAAATACAAATATGGTCAATACAAATGAAGCCTATGTTTTTTCCATAAGCAGTATGATGATCATTATTTATTCATCTATCCATTTATTTATTTATTTATTATGGTCGTGTGATTTTATATTTAGCCTTGGTATTGTTTTGGTGAGGAAGTAAAGGAAAGAGTTAAATAAATGTTATTTACAAAGCACATTCAAAGCAACAAAAATGGACCAAAGTGCCGTACATGGTTAAGAGAATGTATGTGTAAAGAACAGTATAAAGAAAATCACATAAACAAAATATAGAAATGATAAAATATAGAATTAGTTAATATAGAGTTACAAACGTGAGTGAGAGAGAGAGAGGTAACAGCTCAGTCATGTAGACAACTCCAGGGCCATTAGACTCATCTCACTACACCGACATCATCGCTAACGAGCCTGTTAATGACTGAAAATGAGACGAACGGCCTGCGGTACAGCACGTCATGCTTTAAAGCTATGAATCATCACGTGTGTGTGTGTGTGTGTGTGTGTGTGTGTTCGCGCCAATACAGGTCAGCAGAATACTCTACAGCTTCGCCACAGCCTTTCGGCGGTCGGCCAATAAGGCGTCGCTCTCGGCTCAGGCTCCGCCCCTCACGCCGGACAGCGACGTTTTCACCTTCACAGTCAGTCTGGAGATCAAAGAGGATGATGGGAAGGGCACCTTCAGGTGAACAACGTCAATTCAAATGTAAAAAAAAAGCTCACCAAAACGAACTAAGTGTATGTAAATTTATAATTATAATTATAAAATTAAATTTCTGCCAAAACCAAATGATTAATAATTGACGATGTTTCATAATCAGGTAGAAAGAAGGATAATCTGAGACTTCTGTACTCACTTTTTTTTTGGACAGTCATCCTCAGGAAAGACGTTTTCGTGATGTACAGTATATAAGTAAGGAATAAAACACGTTAGGGTGTGCTGTTAATACGGGAAAAGATATCGAGTCAATATCTCATACCCCAATTCACTGGCACTGTATACTGATTAAATATTCAAATTAAAGCACACACAATGACTTCTAAAGGTTCTAAACGCTTACAGATATCTTTATAAATGAACGAGAGCACCTACCGCACTTATATTTTATAACGAATGGGTCTTTCACCTACAGAATGTAAATAACAGTGCTCTCTTCTAGTCCTATGGCTTCATCCCTGAACTTTCCCTTCACTGCTTTAACTGAGTTCGCCCTCTCTCTTTTTTTTTTTTTTTTTTAAAGTATATATTTATAACTTCATGCGCTCTCGGAAGTCATGCGTCTTGTTCTGATGGAACGATAAAAATAGAAGAGAAGAGCCGTTCTCTTTCTTTCAGTTTTCCTTCTTTTGGCCTCGTACTCTCATAAAAGTACAGACAAGTGCTTCCTCTAATTTATCTCCCTCATATCCTGCGCTGACTTTTCCCCATTAAGAGCTTCTTTACACTCGCAGGACAGAAATCCCCTGTGTGTGTGTGTGTGTGTGTGTGTGTGTGTGTGTGTGTGTGTGTGTGATTGTTTGAGAGATCTTTGTCATTAGCGCCTTGTAAGTTGGCGACGTTAAGATGGTGAAGTTTTGAGTAAGGAGATGTTTATTTAACATGTATGGAAGGAGTCTCCAGTGTCGGTGCTCTGTAACAGTCAGAGGTAAAGCTGCAACTCAGTTAATTAATACATTTTTCGAGCATCTTCGGGACAGAGGCGTTTACGCTTTAGGATTTGTCGGTAACGTTTTGATTTATTTAATTAACGATGGTAGCAGTGACTCTGCTTCATCTCACTACCTGTCACTCGTGGCGTTTTAGAACGGCAAAAACCAAAAGCTGATAAAAAGAAGAAGAAGAAGGAAAAAAAAAAAAAAAAAAACCTTTCAAATTGTTACGCTTCTTAAATAAGACCCTCTGATTGGCTGTAGTGTGAACCGTAACAAAAAGCCTCAGAAACGTATTTAAATCATCACTGACTACGTTTACACGCACAGCAGTAATCTAATCATGGACCTTATTCTGAATAAGACAATATTCTGATTAAGGTGTTCACATGAGTCGCTTTAGAATACTCCTGTCATGTTCAGGTGTTACGTGTTATAGAACGTAGAGCGATTAACGGCACACGTCATTACGTCACCGCGCCACGCTGTCCATCGTTCCCTCCAGAATTTCACGTATCGACGTACAGTTGGTCTTCGTTATGGGACCGTATACAGTTTTGGGTGATTTTCTTTTTAATTTTATGAAAGCTTCAAGAGCGGTTAATTATTTCTCATGCTGTACGTGCTAATAGACGACTGCTTGAAGCCGTGGGCTGCGTCCCAAATACATGTATTTCTCCTACTATATAGCAGGTGAGTACGCGGTTTGGGACGCAGCCGTGCTCTCTTGTTTGCCGTAAAACGGTCGAGCGCTGCCGCGTGTGTACGTGTCCTGTCGCACAATGCGGTGAAAACCCCCACACGACGTTAACAGTGTGATTAAGGCGTGTACATGTCTGTAACGCACATCCATAATGCGACTAATACAGGAGTACTCCACACGCCTTAGTTCCATTTGTGTTTATTAAGGTCATCGATAATCGCTGTTTACATGCTAGTTTCTTAATCAGAGTATCGTCTTAATCGGGTTCATACCGGATTATCGTTGTCCATGTCAACGCACTGATTGTTTGCATCACTACTAAAAACAAAATGGCTGACAAAAACCCAACGTATTTAGAGCTCGACATGGACGTCTACTAAAACAGAGGCGTTGGTTAAAGAAGTAAATTCCCTGTCCGTTTTTTTTTCCGTAGACTTTTCAGAATGTTCTTCAATGAAGAGTTTACCGTGTCCAGACGAACCAAAGAGCCAGGAGATGAATTCAGATCTTATTGATATTAATTCAAAGAAAAGTATTGATGGAGATATGATGGAGAGTCTAAAGGAAGATGCTGCATTGTAAATTCTAATAGAAAGATCTTCTTCGTGATCATACTTAAACTATAGAGTTTTTTCTGTGTGTGTGTGTGTGTGTGTGTGTGTGTGTGTGTGTGTGGGGGTTCATCAGCAGTAAAGCACCAGCTCAGCTTTTGACTGAAAGATGGAGACAGACTTTCCTACCGAAACAGCAACATCATCACTGAGCTGGGAAAAGAAGCTTATTTTTAGGCTGTACCTCAGCACCATGCTGTGCTGCTTACACCGTGTGGCAACACAGATGTGTGTGTGTGTGTGTGTGTGAGTGTGTGTGAGTGTGAGTTTGACAGACTCTGAGTGAGTCCATGTGGACTTCCAGTAAAGTGAAATAAAGAATCTCAAACCTTTCAAACCGTCACTGCAGTGCAACTGAGTCAGCAGTCCCGAAATCGCTCGAAAGTTTGCGTCCCCGTTGATATGCTCTAGTTGATTTATTTCAACTGGAGTCTCGTTAAGGTGCCTGACGACTTTATTTTACTTTATTTTATCTCTTTATTTAAGCCATGAAACGTTCAAACAAATTCTCAAGCAGCCGATTTAAGGCTCAGTGGGAATTCGGGAGAAGATCTTTCACACGCTTTAAACCAGAAAATAGTGACCTTTCGCAGAGCCGGAGAAAGAGATGAAAAGATATCGGAGTGTTTAGGGAGAGTGTTTACTTACGGTTAAGTACAAAAAACATAATTGAGTGAAAAATGCGAGGGGGGGTTGGTGAACAAAAACAAAACAAATAGTATCAGAAGTAAAGGAAAACAAATAGTCCGTAGAGATAATCAGAAATGTAACTTTTTCATTATTAATATCTTATCTTACACCACGACACTGTAGCGTTCTGGATTCTGATTCGTCAGAAGGCGGCGATTAATTTTCTATAATAGCAGCTCTGGCGTCTTAATACGTTATGGTTTCTATAGTAACAGCTCATTTACAGGGACTTGTACTCTGTGTACGAGTCCCTGTAAATGAGCTGTTACTATAGAAACCATAACGTATTAAGACGTTCCTTTCTCTGTAAGGAGAAGTGTATTTAACCTTTACGGAAAGGAGTCTCCAGTGTTAGCGCTTTGTCCCGGATGTACTCGAACCCCTCAACGACCACCCGATCTCGACCGAAATTTACATGAAAAAGCACATTAATGATATAATTCATTAATTATATCATGATTTGGTCCCATCTATGAAGCGTACACCAAATGTTTCGGTTGCGTGTACGTATATATTTCATTAAAACAAATCTCAAACTTTTTTATTTATTTATTTGTTTTTTAAACAGTGCCGTGTCGAAGGACAAGGACCGACAGAGCTTCAAGCTTCGTCCTGGGATGGACAAGAAGATCGTCATCTACGTCCAACAGACGTCTAACAAAGAGCTGGCCATCGAGAGGTTGGTCTCGTGCGAATGTTCTCCTGTCGATCAGCTCCGTTTCCTTCAGTCATGATAATCACACAGTGTTTAATGTGTTCCTGTTTTCACAATCCTCCCTGAAGAAGCGAACGCGTGACGGAGGGATTTTTTCCTCCATCTTAGTTCTGTTAGATTAAAGACAGCTGTGTGTCGTTCATATGTATTAACAGTAAAGCAGAATGTTCTCTGATAAAGTAAGGGGATGGAAAGTGTGTGTGTGTGTGTGTGTGTGTGTGTGTGAGTGTGAGAACCAGGGCTTTCAAAATCCATTAATATTTGAATGCAGTTGAATATTTGAGTGTGTAATGTTTTACTAACATGGGGGCTGATTTGCTTCCCATCACTGAGGGGGAAATATTTTATATCAAGATATCTTCTAGATATTTTTCAGGGATTGCGGACTGTCACGTGACGTTTAATAAATCTTGGCAAGACAAGACCTTCGGCGATTTTTAGATGTTGTGGCTTGATCGGAAGATGCTGTCCAGGCAAGAAACTTCCAGAACTATTGAGGAACCGAGACAGTTTTTAGACACGAACGATCACCTTACGGTTAGCAAGTCTGATTAGCAGCTAGTGAAAATGACAGATTTGGTTGGGCCGGGTATTATACGTGGGGTGCACATACTTTTTCCAGCCCGGACTGTAAAAACGTGAGGGCTGGAATAGTGAGGGAGTTACGGGAATGTGTATGTTGAAAATGTAATAGAATTTATAAATTGTGAAAAATACTGTAGTTTGTAATTATGGTGTGTGTGTGTGTGTGTGTGTGTGTGTGTGTGTGTGTGTGTGTGTGTGTGTTCTACTTCTCATTCTCATTCTTCATTCTCCTCCTTATCCTCCTCCTCATTCTCATTCTTCTCATTCTCCTCCTCCTCTCATTCTCCTCCTCCTTCTCATTCTCCTCCTCCTTCACCTTCTAATCCTCATTCTCCTCCTCCTCCTACTTCTCCTTCTTCTCCCCCTCATTCGTCTTATTCTCATTCTCCTCCTTCTCTTCCTCCTCTCATTCTCTTCCTTCTTCTTACACTTCTACTTGTTCTTCTCTTCATTCTGCTCCTCCTTCGCATTCTTCTCCTCATTCTTTTATTCCTGCTTCTCTGTGTGTGTGTGTGTGTGTGTGTGTGTACGCAGGTGTTTTGGTCTTCTCTTAAGTCCAGGGAAGAATGTGAGGAACAGTGACATGCACTTGCTAGACCTGGTAGGTTATTATAGGCACGCTATTATATTCAGTCCTCTCTCTCTCTCACACTCTCGCTCTCTCACTCACTCACTCACTCACATTCTCTCTCTCTCACACTCTCGCTCTCTCACTCACTCACTCACACTCTCGCTCTCTCTCACTCACTCACTCACACACACCCACTCTCTCTCTCACTCACTCACTCACACACACCCACTCTCTCTCTCACTCTCTCTCTCACTCACTCACATTCTTCCTCTCTCTCTCACTCACTCACATTCTCTCACTCTCTCTCTCTCACTCACTCACTCACTCACTCACACTCTCTCTCTCACTCACACACACCCACTCTCTCTCTCACTCTCTCTCTCACTCACTCACATTCTTCCTCTCTCTCTCACTCACTCACATTCTCTCACTCTCTCTCTCTCACTCACTCACTCACACTCTCTTTCTCTCTCACTCACACACACCCACTCTCTCTCTCTCACTCTCTCACTCTCTCACATTCTTCCTCTCTCTCACTCACTCACATTCTTCCTCGCTCTCTCTCTCTCTCTCTCACTCACTCACTCACACTCTCTCTCTCTCTTACTCACACACACCCACTCTCTCTCTCTCACTCACTCACTCACTCACTCACATTCTCTCTTTCTCACACACTTTTCTCTCTATTTTACCTTTTCCTGCCCATGCGTGCTCTCTCTCTCTCTATCTTTTCTTTCCCCTGTACATTAACTCTTTCCCCTCTCCCTCCTTGTCCTTATCTGTATTCTCATCATTGTCTTCATGTCTTCCTCCCTCCATTTCTTCTTTTTATTAAATCTCCTTTTCTCTGTAGGAGTCGATGGGGAAGAGTTCAGATGGTAAATCTTACATCATTACAGGGAGCTGGAATCCCAACACTCCTCAATTTCAGGCTGTCAATGAGGAGACGCCTAAAGGTGTCTCTCTCTCACACACACACACACACACACACACACACACACACACACACACACACACTTACTTATAATGATGAAATGAACAGATTCATGTTAAACCTGTGGTTTTTCCAAACTCATAGAAATAATTGTGTTAGAAAATCAGATTCTATTAATATGCAGATTAGAATAATGTTCCATGGCCTGTATTTGCATAAAGGAATATGATTGGCTCTTAGATTTTATGACTCCATAACACTCACCGGTCACATGTTCAGAGCTAACTGCTTCAGATAAATGCATCTTAAAGAAGTTAATAATGTCGTGTGTGTGTGTGTGTGTGTGTGTGTGTGTGAGAGTAGATAAGTTCATGTACATGACGACAGCGGTGGATCTAGTGATCACGGAGGTGGAGGAGCCGGTGCGCTTCCTGTTGGAGACGCGTGTGAGGGTGTGTCCTCCCACTGACCGGCTCTTCTGGCCTTTTAGCAAGCGCAGCTACACTGAGACCTTCTACTTAAAACTGCGACAGGTGAATAAACGTAAACATAAACGTCAAACAGCACTAAATATCAGTATTTTCGTTTTTGTAAATAAGTGTGTTTGAGGGTTCGTGTGTGTGTGTGTGTGTGTGTGTTGTAGCTGGAGAGGAAGAGTAACACGGACACGCTGTACGAGGTCATGAGTTTGGAGAGCGAGACCGAGAGAGAGAAGAAGAAAACGACGGCGAGTCCCGGCATCCTGCCCTCCGCTTCACACGGTTCCATGGCGCCCTCGCCTCCTGAGGATGACGAGGAGGAAGGTGAGTTTAAATATGGGATCAAGTCGTCTTTCCTGGTCACATGATCATGACATCACATCATTGCCATCATTGACCAGCCTCCCCACTAAACCCAGCACCCCCCCCCAACCCCCCCCCCCCAGTATATTAACAAAACATGACTGAAGCCCGGCTTATGGACTGATCCGAGACGTAATTATTCGGTTCCTTTGTGTACACGAGTACGTCTTACTGTAATAATAAATTATTCTCCATCTCCAAACACACACACACGCAGACGTTTCCCTCTTTACACACACCGGATAAATCATCAGGGACTGAAAAAACCAACCAGACACAAATTACAAACTCTGTCTGCTTTAATTACTCTGCACTGTGTTCTGTTATTCCTCACTTTACTTCTTCTTCTCGTTCTTCTCCTCATTCTCCTCCTCCTCGTTCTTCTTCTCCTTGTTCTTCTCATTCTCCTCCTCCTCGTTCTTCTCCTCATTCTCCTCCTCGTTCTTCTACTCATTCTCCTCCTCGTTCTTCTTCTCCTTGTTCTGCTCATTCTCCTCCTCCTTCTTGTTCTTCTCATTCTCCTCCTCCTTCTTGTTCTGCTCATTCTCCTCCTCCTTCTTGTTCTGCTCATTCTCCTCCTCCTTCTCATTTTTCCCTCATTTTTATTCTTTTCCTCATTCTTATTTTTCTCCTCCTGCTGATCATTCTCCTCCTTCTCGTTCTTCCCCCTTCCTCCTTCTTTTTGTCCTTCTCGTTCTTCTCCACAAGAGTAAAAAACACAAAAACGATCACTTTGTAAATGAAACATTATTGTTATTATTATTATTATTATTACTTTATTCTGTCTCCTTATTTCCACCGTCGTGCTACTTTTTCTGAAATTTCCTCTCATTCTTTTCATTTGTCTGTTTTTCCCTCTCTTTCTCTCACACTGTTTCTTGTTTCTGTTGCTTTTCTCTCAGTTTTAGCTGTAGAGCGTTTTTCAGTCTAGCTGATGAACGTTGGTTAAACGTCTCTGTTATAAACAGCTTGATTTGAGACGGAATTTGTTCAGTCCTTATGTTTTTTGTTATTGTATATTGACTGGGAGGATTTTGTTGTTTTGTTGTGTGAAATTGCTCGGCTGGAGACGGGTCTAGAACACTGGTCAGTTTTCCTCTTTCCCTCTCTCAGATAACGACGAGCCACTGCTGAGCGGTTCTGGAGATGTGTCTAAAGAGTGCGCTGAGAAGATTCTGGAGACGTGGGGAGACCTGCTGTCCAAATGGTGAGTCCTTAAGTGACTCCTTTCTTCTTCTTCTTCTTCTTCCTCGACTTCCTATTTCTCATTCCGTCTTCCTCCTTTCTCCTTACTCCTTCTTATTCATCATCATCTCCTCCTCCTGTTCCTCTTCCTTCTTCATATACTCTTCCTACTTTTTCTTCTTCTCCTCCTTCTTTCTTCTTTTCCCTCTACTCCTCATATCTTCTTCTTCTCTTCCTCAGTTCTTCTTCTTCTCATCCTTTTCCTCTTTCTTTCTTTCTTCTTCTCTTCCTGTCCCTCCTTATTTCCTCTTCCTTCTTTCTTCCTCTGTTCTTCTTCTTCTCTTCCTGTTCCTGCTTCTTTCTTCTCCTCTTTCTTCTTTCTTCTACTCCTCCTCCACCTTATATCCTTCTCCTCCTCCTCCGTGGTTTTTGATGGAGTGTATAGTAGTAGTGGATGACAGAGCTGCAGCTATCCATTACTTTATTAAAGGAGCGTTGTACCGGTGTACCTGATGGATTAAGGTATGATCTTAGGGACGCAGTTTATCGTGATGTCGATATTATATCGTCATATTGTCCAGCCCTAGCGTGTTGTTTACGTTCTGCACGTGCGCATGTGCGTTGTTTTATTTATTATTTCCCATTTCTACACTCCAAATCGAACTCCGGTAGAAGTCGGGGCAGGGCGCACAAACTTTTGCACTCGGCTTTATACGAATAGTGCTGAATTTGGGTTAGAAAATGAGAGCTTCACAAAAATAAAAATAAGGTTTGCTGAGTTGATTTGGTCGCTGTGTGTGTGTGTGTGTGTGTGTGTGTGTGTGTGTGTGTGTGTGTAGACCACTGCTGCATTGTCCTTGAGCAGCTTGACCTGGCAACACACACACACACACACACACACACACACACACACACACACACACACACACACACACAGAGTTGTAAAGCCATGGTTTAACCCCTGTACTTTATGAATTTCAAACATTTACACACTCTGAGAACCACGGGACTTCAACCATCTTCTTATGTCATTCTTCTTTTAACACTGACATCACACACACACACACACACACACACACACACTCCTCTCTCTCTCTCTCTCTCTCAAACTATTCTAATTTGAGAACTCGTTCACAGAGGGAAATGAGGAAGGAGAGAGAGAGAGAATGAAAGGAGGGATGGTCAGAGCCAGATAGGGGTTTTATTATTAAGATTATTTCCCTCCATCATTACTTTCTCATTGTTCTTAATCAAAACCTGGAGATTAATTCAATTAAAAAAAGCCCTGGAATTTAATTACAGTCTGCGGCTGCCTCAGTGCCACATGGAGGGTGTGTGTGTGTGTGTGTGTGTGTGTGTGTGTGTGTGTGTCACACTCCTGTAGCTCCAAACACAGACCTGAACTTCTTATCTAATAAAAACTATCATAAAAATTATATACGTCACACATTTTGTACATACAAAGTGGAGCTCAAAGTGCTTCACAATTTAATTATAATATTTGACCCTTAAAAACGATGCCTCTTTTTATGTGTGTGTGTGTATATATACATATATAATATATAAAATGTGTGTGTGTATAATATATTTCCCCTACAACAACTACACCAACAAGAAATAATTTTTTTTTTAAACAGTGTTAACCAAAAGTAATTTTTTTTAAATGTAGATACGAGTATATTTATTCGTAAATCGTTCCTAAGCGCATCTACACAAGAAATTAGGTGTTTATGAAAACCGTGTCATTTCACAGAAAGCCTTCGTATCGTATAAATCAGAATCCAGTGCCAGGCTTTGAAGCACGTAGTTCATGTGAATAAGACGTCGCGGGAAGGAAGCACCATGACCTCACCGATAAACCCTTGAGTTCATAAACGATATGCTCCTGAAAACGGAGGTAGAAGTGTGTGTGAGGCTGCAGGGTCACATGGGTGGAATGTGTGTGACTATTACTTCCTTTCTGAAAGCAGATTTGATCTGGTTTGTAATGCCGTTCTCAAACGAGGAATAAAACACTGCGTGTGTCGTGCGGTTGTAGTGAAATAATCGAGGTGGCGTGATGAAGCTGCTTGAATTTGAGTTACTACCCCATATGTTTTATTTCATTACACCACAGCAATTACAGTCGCCGTGCGAGTCCCTGTGAATGAGCCGTTACTATAGAAACGCTACCGTATTAAACCGAGCGCATTATTATAGACCTGTGATTTACAGCTGGACTTAATCCAAGACTTCTGACCAATCAGATTTGAGAATTGTACAGATGTAGTGTAGAAACTGTTGACTTTTTTTTTTTTTTTTTTTTTTTAAGAATTAGTTTGATAGGTCGGTTGAGGGTCCGGTCACCTGACAGGAAGTTGGCCATTTATAGAAGTTTGATAAATTAACTTGTTCTACAGCTACGTTCTCCCGCCCCTCTCAGGCACATGAACCTGGCTGTACGGCCCAAACCGCTCCCCGCGCTCGTCCGCAGCGGCGTCCCCGAAGCCCTCAGAGGGGAGGTATGGCAACTCCTGGCTGGTTGCCATAACAACGACCATCAGGTGGAGGAGTACCGCACGCTCATTACAAAGGTAAGCCTGTGAGTTTGAACTCTTTGGACTTGGACCCTGAGTTAACGTGTGTCCACGTCAGCTGATGTAGATGAAGTCTAATCTAAGCCGTGTATAGTGGTACAGTGGACAGGTCTGATCTGTCTGGGGAACCGTAACGCTGTTGATTCACATGTTTACGTTTTTTTTTTTTTTTTTTTTAACCTGGATGGGTGTCATACCTGTTTAGTTGTTTTCTTTGTTTTGTCATAATGCTTGACAACAGGTAGGTCATCTGATCATCAGATTGGAATCATAACAAGTCATCAGTTGTATTTTTTTTTTTGCTTGTTTTCCATCATTTAAATTTTTTTTAGTGGTAAAATTATTAAATGATCTTGAATGATCCAGATGTGTACCAGTGATTACTGGCTAGATTACAGATCAGACATAGGACCTACATTAGATGTACTGCAGATGTGGATCACTACTTTTTTTTTTAAACATCAGGAACGTGACGGTAAAGAAGGACGACAATTTAACAATATTTCAATCACCAACGTTTATTTCTGCACGTTTTGACCTTCTTTTTTTTTTCTCTTTCATATTCACATTAATAATCTTTTTATTCAGAGACTTGAAACGAGTAGTAATGATTTAAAAACAACACGGTGTTTTATTTTATGTTTTAAAATAATGGCACCTTTTTTTATAGGGTATCACAGGCTTCAGAAAATGCATCTGCATTTGTTGTTATTTTTGTGTGTGTGTGTGCCAAGAAGAACAAAACAAACAAATAAATAAAAAGCCTTCTGATTTCTTCAGAACGATAAAGCTGAACATGAACACAACGTTGTATTTGTGTATTAAAGAACGTTATTTTATCCAAACTCTTAAAGATACGTGGAAGAAGAGAGAGAGATATATATATATATATATATACTTGCAGTTTTCTAAGTAAATTCATTGTGCAATTCATGTAGCTATTACTTGTTCAGTAATATTTTCCAACCCCCCCCCACTGTATTATTTTAAATCTTAAAATTCTTGCTTATTATTATTTTTTGATAAAATGATTATTATTTACTCATTATTTATACTTCACATTAAGCGTATTATTTAGTAACTACGCTGTGAGACGTAACGTTAAAGATGCGTACCTACTAGTGTGAGACGTCAAAGGTTAATGGTGGTCGTGTAAATCATTTAAGATGTTGCCATGGCGATTTCATATATAACCCCGCCCACGAGCAGCGGACATCGCGCCGTTCCTGGTTTCAGTCCGAGAAGGATTTCGGGATTAGATTTTTTCGACTCGTGGTTCTAGATCCGGAACCAGCATTTTCTCGATCCTACCATTTAACTGGAGTTCCTGGAGTTTTCTTCTTCAGTAACACATCTGTGTGTGTGTGTGTGTGTGTGTGTGTGTGTGTGTGTGTTTCTCGACTGTTTCTAATTCTGAATCATTTAAGTCCATTTACCCCACTTGTTGTTTTTTTTTTCTTCAGATCTTTAGTGCCAACACACAGTACACAGATTCTCGATAGCATTTCCATCACTTTTCCCGTCTCGGTTCCAGACATGCCACGTCCGCTGTTAGGAAGTGACTGGGCTGCTATTGGAAGGCTTAGTCATGTCACTAATGGAGGCGTACAAAAGGTGTCTTAAAAAACTGGATAATAAGAGTGTGTGTGAGTGTGTGTGTGTGTGTGTGTGTGTGTGTGTGTGTGTGTGTGTGAGTGTGTGTGTGTGTAGCTTTGTACACTTGCTAGTGCAGGTGTTGATTTTGTTTTCCCCTCGACTGGTAATTCTTTGCAGAAATGTTTCCCACGGTCCGGTTTGGAGCGTCTCCGACTGATTTCCGGGAATGGTTTCCATCTGGCGCTATCATGTAACCCTCGGGTTGTGTATTCTCCCAACCTGGAGCCGCCGAAGCTCCGTTCATGTTTTCCCTCAGAACGGGTGACGTATTTCCTGATGCAGAGCGATCTGATTTGAGAAAAACGATCGGACCTTCAGCGATCGCTGTGGCACGTAATACGAAGGCTAATGTGTATCCAAGGCCCTGTTCAGACCCGGTATTAATATCATTATCCGATCCCAGTGATCCGATCACAAGTGGGCAGCCGATACGTATAGCCCTTTAACACCTGCCTCTCGTGACCGCTTGTGAGGAAGGGCGTCTGAAACGTTAAATCCATCCGTTTAACCGTTAACAAACGTCGTACCCGTACGGGCTTTTTGTTTTTCCATACCTTTTGATCCGTTTAAACAAACGTAGGTTTTCGACCGTCTGACGAAATAAATGAATATATTTACTAGTTGTGTCTGGAAATCTGCGGGCGTCTGATTGGTCAGAAATGTTCCGTATTGTGAGTATCGCCGACGCATCATGCAGCCCAGGCTGTAACTCTACAGCGCCGTCGACACACGAGCCGGTATTTATTTATTTATTTCCTCCGCGTCAGCGCTAACGTCTCTCCAGACGGCGGTGTCTCCGGCGGTCCCGTACATTTCCGCGGTAAACGGAGCCAGTTTCGGTTTCTTTATAAGCAGCACCAGGACAGACCTGGGTTTCTTGAACTGAACCCCTGTACGTATGTAAGGTCGATCGTAAGAGCTGATTGGTTGTACGTTGTGTAGTTGTGTAGACGGAGTCGAGGGAAGAGTGTTTTGTTTGCTCGGTTACGGGAATGCGGTGTTTTTACTCGACTCAGCCGTGTCACTCTCAATTATGTAAAATCAACATCCTGCGGTAACGCGGCTGCCAGGTGGCTACAAGATGTTCTCCTCCTCTCCTCCTCCTCCTCCTCCTCCATGCCAGAGACCAAATAAACTCAACCTCTGTGTGTGTGTGTGTGTGTGTGTGTGTGTGTGTGTGTGTGTGTGTGTGTGTGAGAGAGAAATAGATGTCCATGTGTCTGTAGCTGATGTCATGCAACAGATTGAAACAGACCGTGGTGTTTGTGGTCCACCCTGTGTGTGTGTGTGTGTGTGTGTGTGTGTGTGTGTGTGTGTGTGTGTGTGTGTGTGTGTGACCTCCCATCACTCTGCTGTATAACACTGGCGTATTTAACGAATCACGTTGAACTATTCTGCTCTTTTACAGGAATAAAAATAATCAGATGTGTTCCCGCTACTCTTCTTCATTCTGTTGTGCTCTGTTTGTGTTCTACTGCGTTCCCTTATGTATTTTTCTGTCTTATTCTATTTCACTTGATTCTTAATAATGCCATTTGATTCCATTTCTATTCTATTATTGTCTGTTTTTCTCCATTCTATTTTATTGTTATTGTCTGTTTTTCTGCTCTGCTGTCTCCTGCTCTGCTCGGCTGTATTCTGTACTCTTGTTCTTCTCCCTCGTTCCATGGTAAATGATGCTGTTCTATTCAATTTCTACTCTATTCTTTTCCACTGTTCTTTTCCATTTTGTTACGTTCCACGTTGTTTTGCTTCATTCGATTCTATACCACTTGATTCGTCCATTCTGTTCTACTTTTAATCTGTTTGTCTTTATTCTACTCCACTTTTTTTATTTTAATTTTGTTCTGTTCTGTTTAGTTCTATCCTGTTAAGCTTGATCTGTCCTGTCAGTTCCGTTTACTCCGGTCATTTCAATTCTATCCTGCTTTCTTTTCCTCTGCTGTTTTGTTATTTTTATTCTATCCGGCTCTACTTTATTCTGTTCTGCTGTGTTCTGCACTACTTCCGTTCTATTCCACATCGTCGTGCTCTGTTCAGTTTGATGCGAATCTGTTCTGCCGTTCTACTCGATTTTATTTCGTTTTACGTTTCGTTTTATTTCCTGTTCAGATTCATTGTATTCTGTTCTCTGCCTTTCTGCTCTAATGAATCTATTCCATTCCACATTTTCTGCTCTGTTTTACTTGTTGATTCTGTTGTACTTAGTCACTCGGTTATATTCAATTCTGTGCAATTTTATCGTCTTTGTACTCTGTTTTTTTTTTTGTATTTAGGGGCCAAGCACCAAAGATGCACTGGTACCTATTGTATCCCTTCGTCGTCGTCGTTGTCTTCTTTGTCTGATCTGTTACTACAGCAAATTTGGAGTCTATAACTGAAAGCCTCCAGCGCCACCAACTGTCCAAAGTTGCACTCATGTTCATGCTAATAACCTTTGAACTGTACTCCTTTTCCTCTGATTCGTTGGCTCAAGACGATCCGATTGCACCCTTTTCCATTTGGAATTTTTTTTTTTTGAAACGCCTACTCTTTCGAGTACTCCTCCTTGGCGGTTTGTCCGATTTTCACCAAAATCGAATCGGTTCATCTTCAGGCAGCGGTGGCAGGAAGTTATCAAAAGCTTTTTGATAGCCGAAACTGCTCTCGTATAGTGCGTCGATGAGTTCGATAAAGAGCAAGTCAAAATGGACGTGAGGCTGTATCTCAACATCAGTTGAGGTAGCGTTCATCACAAGCATGACCGGAGGGTACCTGCACAGTTTCGGCGTTCCTCGTGGTCACGAGATATGAAAAATGCATCGTTTGTGGATTTCCGAACAGGTTGACCAAGAACCACCAGTCGGTACGGCGTACCGTGTCGATCACATTTAAACACGCGTTAATATTCATCCATTCATCTTCATTAACGGATCAGTAACCACTGTCGCTTTTGATTAGCCGTGCCGTGTAGACGTAATTATTCTTTTTTTTTCTTTTTTTTTCTAATCCGCTTTTTTTTTTTTTTTGCTCCTACATTTTTTGTCTCGCTTGAGAAATAAACACTGTACGAGCTGTGGAAGACGGACATGATTAGCGTTCGTGTTAGCATCAGTGAGAGTGAGGGTATTGATCATAGAGAGAGGAGAGACCTGACTGAGGAACTTTATACCACACGCTAACAGCTCCTTCATTTACTCCTGCGCTAAAGAAATCACAGCAGCCGAATCTCGGCCACGGAGCAGACGCCGCGGGTTCACTCTCATCACAACGCTGCAGTTACCGTCTCCGCCTCCGTCTGTACGTTACTTCCTCTGTGGTTTCCTTCAATTCCTTAACTCCGGTTGAGTTTGTACTAAGCGAATACCTTTTTTAAATTCCTTACACTTCTGTTGGTTTTGATTGCTGATGAATCCCAAGTGCAAAAATATCGTACTGCAGTTCAAATGAAAAACTTTTTCTTGGTCATTTGATGGCAAAACCTGCACAAAATTACCCATCAAGATCCAGTTTTTCTTCTTTTCTTCATCCAGATACTTTTTCTTTTTTGTTCTTTCTTGTTAAATCTGGATTTTTTAAAAAAAACATGACCTTATTGTTGGCGCTTTGTTAGCCAAACTTGTGCAAAAAAAAAAAAAAATGTATATATAATATATATATATATATATATATATATTATGCAAACACAACACAGGTTTATCAAAAACAATCTTTGTTAAATATAGGTGTGCAACAATTATTGGCACCCTTTTTAGTCCATACTTTGTGCTAGCGCCCTCTACCAAGATAACAGCTCTGAGTCTTCTCCTATAACGCCTGATGAGGTTGGAGAATACATGGCGAGGGATACAAATTATTATTTTTTTAAAATTTTGTTGCACACCTACATTTAACAAATGTGTATATATATATATTTGATAAACCTGTTTTGCTTCTATGAGAGCAGAGTATTTTGTGAAAGAAAAAAAAAAATGTAAACAAAAGGTCAAACAATAAAGAAAATTTTTCACAGCCTTCTTTGCTCACATTTACCAAGGGTGCCAATATTAGTGGAGGGCAGTGTGTGTGTGTATATATATATATATATATATATTACCCTGAGTAAATACAGACTGGGGCTGTGGAAGGAAACGGTCAGTCTCGGCATGTTGCCAGCTGTTAGTCTGCCGGTTTCACCTGAGACAGTTCTCGCGTGGCTCTTCAGTAACTCGATCCGCTTCTGTTCCGTGATCTCCGTAGTGTAACTTCTGGCCTCAGTTTCCATGCGATATCGTCTGATGCTGTACTCTCTGTACGAGCACACACTCTGTACCGAAACCAGGCCTCACAGAGGATTGCGACATTCAGTTCAATTTAATTATAAAAAGAAAAAAAACATCACAAAGCGACTTTACAGAAATTCCAGATGAAGATTTAGATCTCTGATGAACACGCCAGAGGCGACAAAGCCAGAAATTGGCTCCAGAAAGAGTTGTATGCCTTAATGAATAAGTGCTTTGTGTCGTTTCTGCCTCTAGCTAGTGGGCGGAGTCGATGCGAATAGATTATTTCCTGCGGTGTGATTTTAGCGCAGCTGTGAAAGTGACTTCGGGAACCTAATGTGTGAACTAATACGACTGAAGGGCAAGTATTAAACTTGTGGAAGAGGCGTCTGTGCTGTTTGACCTTAAAATTAAAACGTTTGTTCAGTCTTAATAATGTTTATTGAAATGATTTGACTTATCTGAGCAGTAATTTATTTATATGAAATAGTTAGTGTATTTACGGATCATGGGGGGGGGAAACTTCATTCATTCACCATCGTATAAACAGACACACTCTCACGTCAAGACTTTTTATTTTGAAACCTTTTCTTGAAATACACGCGGGACTATGAAATAGCATATTAAATATATAAAAGCAACTTTAGCGAAGCAAAGAATCATTATTGTGAGTTGCTAAATGATCATTTTAAGAAAACATCTTTGACAATTTTTTTTTTCTAAAGCACTTTTTTTTTAAAACTCGTATACTGTTGCATTCATTGTCATTTTTTTTTTTTTTAATTCATTGCTAATTTCAGCAAAATTAGTTCGTTCCTTCTTCTTACGTGACGTTGATGAAGCTGTGGATCTCGGCGTTCTTTCCTCGACTCTGAGCAGCTCCGGGAAGTTGCGGACGTCCTCTGTACCGACCTCTTTATGACCTTTAACTCCGTCACCTCAGTGCAGTATTTCTCTGCCATTTCTTCCACCGTCTCTCGTTACAGTTCAGAGCTATCATAGTCTACTCCCTGGTTGTGATGTTTAACTCTGGGTCTGAAAGCTGCTGCTGGAGGCTGACGGTGTAATGAAGACGTGACCGGTCGGGCTGTAAACCGGATCACAGATTGAGCGTCTCGTGATCGGGCTGATACCAACACCTCCCCCCCACCCCCCAGGCAATTACAGACGTGCCCTCGTTACCCACTGATCTCAAAATGCACCGCGCACTGAAGACGCCGCGATACCAGTACCAGTAGAATTACACAGTCCTCCATACCTGATCTGTTTTCACAAGAATAACAAAATATTCACATAAATATAACACACACAAATCATTGACACCATCAAATGCGAAGACCAAGATAATGTAAGCGTATAGTACCTAATAATAAAAGTAACATTGATGTTTTTTATTTTTGAAAAAATTGTTGTCAGGTGCTCAGGGATCCGCAAAAAAACATCCTCCGAATGCTATTTAATATTCACTCTATATGCTGACTGCGTCATCATGTATACATGTTGCTTGTTGGAAACTACTTACATGTGCGTTATGTTGTTTACTTCAGTCCAGCCTGGGGCTTCTTCTGGGGCTTCTTCTGGGGCGTCTTCTGGGGCTTTGGTCCTCTTTGGTCCTGCTGGGGCTTCTTCCGTCCAACCTGAGCCTTCTTTTGTCCATCATGGGGCTTTTTCTGTCCAGCTCAGAGCTGTTAACCTTCAGCCAGGGGCTTCTTCCATCCAGACTTGGGCTTCTTTATTCAGCTCCAGGCTTCTTCCACCTTGACTGGTACTACTTCTGCCCAGACTGGGGCTTTTTTCCATCCAGACTGTAGCTTGTGTGCAATCTGGGGCTTCTTTTGGCCAGCCTGAGGCTTCTTCCATCCAGTGTTGGGCTGCTTCTGTTCACCATGTGGCCTCTTCCACCCAGTCTGGGGTTTCTTCTGTCCCTTCTCTGGCTTTTTCCTTCCATCCTTGGGCTTCTTTTGTTCATCACAGGGCTTCTTCCACCCAGACTGGGGCTTTCTCCATCCAGCCTCGTTTTTTTTGGTGTTTTTTTTTGGTCCTGGGGCTTCTTTTGTGCATCCTACGACTACTTCCGAGCAGTCTGGAGCTTCTTCCGTCCAGCCTGGGGCTTTGCGTTGTGAAATGAGCCAAAAGTAAAAGCAGTTAATCTAAAAGTCATGTGGAAAATGTGTATTGAGTGTGTGATGGATTGCGTTCTTTGAAGGTGCTATAATGTCATATTGATGTTATGTATGTTTAGACAGTACACGCATGAATAATACAGGTCGCATGTAACGTATAACACCGGAGTGTGGTGTGAATTATTATCCATCATCAGTACATGTGTGTGTGTGTGTGTGTGTGTGTGTGTGTGTGTGTGTGTGTGTACGGCTGGAGCCTCGTAGGAGCAGTGATTTATTTCCCGACTCGACACAAACAATGCCCGCGCTCTTGTAACTCGCCATTGTGTTTAATTCAATAGAACCATTGAATTAGCCACATTTCTATTTTGAGTTGATTTTATGCCCGGCACGTTGAGCTTCTCAGACTGACCGATGAAACCGTAGTCACGTTTATTTCTACAGTAAACGTTTTACTCGGACGTATAGAATTTCCACTGTTTCTGGCGACGGCTTTCTCCTCGGCCTCGCGCCCTAATGGCGGCCTTAATACCCAGTGTTGATTTTAATCAGAGCTCCGGGCATAAATACAGGAAGTGTCCTGACACAGAGGGCTTTAGGTGACGATAGCTTTGATTTATATCGTCAGAGCAGCTTCACCTTTTCCACACTTTATCCCCCTCGGTTTATTTGCACCTGTCGCCATAGAAACTACACGGAAATAGGGTTTTACTCCTAAAACATCGAGTCAGTTATCCCAGTATCAATTCAGAACTTACTAAACCGCTCTTCTGTCCTGAAGACGTCGAGAAACGTAAAGTTTTTTTTTTTCTTCTCCCTTTTTTCCATCCGTTTATGTGGAGACACACACGGACGCACACTGCCGTCTGTCTCTCCGGGCCCATGCCATGTCCAGATGTAGGAGATGGACTCCTCACACATTACCCCATGCAGTGAAGAACAACAAACATCTCGCACAAAGCCTGTCCTGTTAGTCTCCTGCTCCTAAACTGTGACTTCACACTTGCACTCCAGCAGGATCCAGTATCCAGAGCCGTCCGTGCCAACCACAACACGGAGTCTCATCTTTCACCTGTCGAGAGAAATAAACCTGCCACTCGGTTACCGGGCAATACATTTCACCTAAGCGGTCCCTCTTAGTCGAAGAGCTGGGAATGTTGCTTGATCCGTTACAGTTCTCCGACAGAGCTAAAAAGCAGCGTATGAGGATCCATTCCAAGCGCCTTAAAAACTTTTCACAAAAAAAAAAACCTCCACTCTGAAGGACTTCATCGGTGTCCGAGAATTGTTTTGTAATGAAATTCGTTGCTTTTCTAGTTTAAACCTCCTTCACTGACATGTGGGTCTATTTTTGCTTTGGTTAACACTTTCATACATTACCCACAATGCCGTTAGAATACCTGGTGATAGTGGTGCAGTTTGATTTAGTCTTCCCTTCATCTCTACCTAAAGGGAGCGATGCAGCGGCGCTTTAGTCCTGTAGCCTGGCAACTCTCACCTCCTCATCTGTACACTCTGCTGTTAGTGCCATCACGCGAGTCATCTCGTAGCTCACTCACTAGCCAAACAGAGTCTCTGCTGTCACTGTGTTGTATAGCTGCATTGCATTCTGGGACTTGGAGTCCAACGTTTGCATCAAAGTCTCCACTTGGTCTATGCTGGAGCAATTATTGTTATGACGTTGGGTGCAAATAGGAAACGGGCCATGAGGCTTCTTCCTTGGATCCTGGGGTGTCATCTGTTCACCCAGGGGCTTCTTCCAGCCAGTCTAGGGCTTCGTCTGTCCAACCTCGGGCTTCTGGTCAGCCTGAGGTTTCTACAGGTCAGCCAGTGTACCTGATCCAGGGGCTTCTTTTGGTCATCCTTGTGGTTCTGTCCAGCCTTGGGGCGGCTTCTGTCCAGCCTGGGGCATCTTTTGTCCTGCCCTGGGGTTTCTTTTCTCCAGCATAGAGCTTCTTTTGCCCATTTCTGTGGTTCTGGTTAGCCTGGGGGCCTCGTATGTCCAGCCTGGGGTTTATTTTCTCCACCCTATGGCTTTTTTTTTTCTCCAGCCAGTGGCTTTTTGGCCAGGATAGAGCTTTATTTTGGCCATTTCTGTGGTTCTGTCCAGCCCCGGGCTTGTAGTGTCCAGCCCGGGGCTTGTAGTGTCCAGCCTGGGGCTTTTTTGCCCATTTCTGTGCTTATGTCCGGCCCGGGGCCTCTTGTGTCCGGCCCGGGGCCTCTTATGTCCGGCCCGGGGCTTCTCTTGTGTCCGGCCCGGGGCTTCTCTTGTCTAGCCTGGAATCAGAATAGTGTTTTTAATTAGTGCAGTGTGGGTGTAATCAGTTCATTAAGCCCTGCCTACCAAAGGTTGTAGGTGAAATTGTGTCGAAAGCCAGAATTTATAGATAAATTTGTACATTTAGACTAGCACTGCTTTTTTTTATTTATTTTTTTTTAAAATAACAAACAACATTTCTTTAAAAATCAGATTACGATATCATACAAGTGTAGAATTTGAGGATTATTTGAAAATAATTTTTTCATTGTGTGTTAGCTACAACACGCCACACCTAACAGTATTTCTAGCTGGAACGCGTGTTGAAAAACCTCCTTTCTGTTCAGCTTCAGGACGGTGAATCTGCAGCTGTGTTCCTGTGTTGACGGGGCAGTAATTAGGGCCGAGCCGGAGGGTGAACCTGAGCTCAGGAGGACGTGATCTCAAATCTGCCAGCACACCTTTTGCCTTATTTCCGTCTTTCTCACATTCTTTTCACCGTATTTTGGTTTTGCCTCCTCTCTCTTTGGCTCTTTTGCTTTCTTTCAGCTCTCTCACTCGGTCTCTCTTTGTCCTCTTTGTCATGGATGAACTGTATCTGCTCGGCTCTCCACCTTTCTCTCAGCTCTATTTTTAGCCCCTCGTGTGCCAGGCTGAGGGAACGCATGAAGGCAGGGGGGGAATGTCTTGAGATCCAGCAGGGAAAAAGTGTGTGTGTGTGTGTGTCGGTGTGTGTGTGTGTGTGTGTCATAACAAAGGTGTAACCATTTGACCTGACTTGAAATTGACAAAAACAGACGAGCACTAGCCTGAGAAACCAGCCCGAGAGTCCCGGCATTATTCGATATCACTGTTTGAGTCATTTCAGACGGTAATAATTCACCCGGTGTGAATTATTAAAACCTCGTAGGCGGCAAAAGTGCCGCAGAAGCTCGGCATGCACAGAGCAGCAGCTACATGGCTTTCTGTCCCAGCAGATTTGCATAGTAGCTGTCATATTCAATAAATTTATTAGTCAGAGTGGCGTCTTATTCTCTCGAGAGCAGGTAGATGAACGGGGCGTACGAAATCCACGGCCGCTAAACGTTAAAAGCCGCCTGCACTTTACTCACGTTTGTGCATTAAAACTCGCTCTGTGCTAATGAATGAATAATTCAGCTGCATTCCATGTCCTAATACGCAGTCGCGTAATAAGATAATCATATCTGAGGAAAAGGCCGAGTCTGAATGAAACGGTCAAAGATTTTAAAAAAACAAAAAAAAAAAGACACAGAAAAGGGAAAGTACTTCAGATGAACTTTAAAATAACTGGCGATCAACCTGTTTGAATAGAAATTTCAAGATCCTCAGGGTCTCTATCTGGGAGAAGGAAACCTATAACTGGAAAGGGTTATCGGGGGGGCGGGGGGAACCCCACCTCCACCTCCACCTCCACCCCCACCTCCACCTCCACCTCCACCTTCACTTCTTCTTCTCTTCTTTCAGTGATTTCAGTTTAAATACATTCTTGTTATTATTCCTAAATAAATAACGCAAATAATCCTTAGTAGTACTGTGCAGAACCTTTAATGTTCTTCCAGTGGGACGAATAGAAAAATCCTTGGTGATGAGGCTTATTATTTATTTATTTGTAGTTATTCTTAAATCTTTTTAAAGTCATAGACGTGTAGTACACTGTGTGTATATACCCTTATATATATCTATAATATATTATAACCCTTTTGTGAAAGGGAAGCCTTTAGATATAGGGATCCCCTAGATAGACAAACCAAATAATACAGTATTTAGTATTGGATACGTTTTCTTTTTTTTTTTTATATAAAGCTATTTTGTACTTTTAGACGCTTTACTTTTTGAAAGAAGGACAAAGGATGCTTTAGGGTGCTTGATGGAGCGTGGAACAAAGCCGTGAACGTGCTGTCTCGCAGGAGTTTTCGGCTTTGAGAGTACATTTATTTTAACCATCATGCAGCTCTGAAATCCAGCGGAAGCACATAAACCCGCCGGTTTTAATGCTTTAACTACGTCTCTATACCTGTTTTAAACTGATGATGGCTGATCTTGCGCCGGCGCCACCGTTTACGACTGCGGCGTTACGCGTCCCCTAGGTATCAGGCACCATGCTGCTATGTTAATGGTTCAGTACGCTAGAGGGAATGTATGCATGCCGATGACCCACGGCGGTGCGAGGAGGCGTGTATGCCGACGATGCGAAGAACGTCCGGTCGATGATATATGCGTTACAGTTCCTAGAAATGTTGTAGGTTCCTACTGTTAAACAATTCTGGACGCGTTGGGGCGGGTTAGCGTTTGATGGCGTGTGTTCATGGCGTTTTAGTATTTTTGCATGGAATTCAGTTAAGAGATGTATCTGGCGAGAATCCTTCTCTTGTGCTCGTCTTGACATATGAAAACATTCGAGTTTATATACAAGTCTAGCCCAGAGAAGGGGATGCCTCGGTTCTTGTTTCTGCATCTGCTCACTGGACGGAGTAGAAAGTAGGAGGAGCTCCACTGCTGCTGCAGCATGCACTAGAAGGGAGGGAGGAAGCGAGGGAGCGCGAATACATCAGTGCTATAGAGAGAACGAGGGAGGGAGGGAAACACGGAGAGAGAGAGAGAGAGAGAGAGAGAATAAGAGGAAGGGAGGGAGGGAGTGAGGGAAGTGAGGCTGGCTGTGCTCTCTGCACCGCACCACTCTCTCCCTCATTACCATTCCAGACACTGCCTTCTCTGAGGAGAACCCTTCGCTCTGTTTGAAACGCCAATCACCGCTGGCTGTCCTTTCATCCTCGATCACACGCACCGAAAGCACGGGCGAGCGGGAGCCCCGCAGATGCCGAGAGGATTTCCCGCGCTTCTCCATCCGACCAAAGTTGCTCTGAAAAAGAAGAATGCACTCGGATACGGCTGTTTAGGATTGCAGGATCTTGACGACTAGACGTTTTTTTCCGTCTGTGATCTCACCAGCAGACTAATCAGTGCTAAGAGGACAGATGGGCATCCTTTAATCAGAGTGGTAAGGACTTTACTTCCTCTTCCCTTTTTATTATCCACTTTGGCCGTGGCATCGGTCCGTCCTGCTCCGTCACAGCTGCACCTCTACTGGAAAAGGCAAGAACCGGACCGAGGAACTGAAGGGTGAAGGTGGGGACGTTAGTGCTGGTACGTCCTGTGTGGTCACGAATTGGATGATACGGTCGGATCGTACGAACTGCCCTTCTTGCACGGTGTGAACCGTCGTACCCTGGATGTAGACTTTCTGTAAACCTGTATATAAAAGGATTCCTGTAGACTCATGTTCCTGCTGAGATGGCAGACATCAGGCACAGGCATGTCTTTCCCATCCGCTGGGGTCAGCAGCAGTCTGGGCAATATCTGCTGAGTTAGGCCCCCCCCTGAGGAAACCTTCCTCCATCCTCGTGTGCCCACACACTCCTTTAACAAGATGAACACAACTGAGCTGAACCAGAGTGCTGTGACCTTCTGCCTCCTGGACATTAGTTACTCCCAGATCTTCAACACGTGCCTACTGGAAGTCATCGTTATCCTCTTTCTCACCGTGCTCATTATCTGCGGTAACTTAGTCGTCATCTTTGTATTTCACTGCGCACCTCTACTCAGCCACCATACCACCAGCTCTTTCATCCAGACAATGGCCTACGCTGACCTGCTGGTGGGAGTGAGCTGCCTCATCCCGTCCCTGTCTTTACTACACCACCTGAAAGGGCTGGACGAGGAACTTACCTGCAAGGTGTTTGGTTACATGGTGTGTGTGCTGAAGAGCGTCTCCATGGCCTCGTTGGCGTGTGTTAGCGTGGACCGTTACGTGGCCATTACGCGGCCGCTGTCCTATGCGGCCTTGGTGACCCCGTGCCGTCTCCGTGCTTGCATCGCACTCATCTGGCTCTACTCCTGTCTAATCTTCCTGCCGTCCTTCTTTGGCTGGGGCAAGCCTGGGTATCATGGAGACGTTGTCAAGTGGTGCTCATCGTCCTGGGCCACCCAGCCACTCTTCACTGCCTTCATTGTGGCAGCGCTGTACGCGCCTGCAGCCCTCACTGTGTGCTTCACGTACGCCCATATTTTCCGGATATGCCGTCAGCACACCCGACAGATCAGCGAGCGCCGGGCGCGGTTCGGCCCGCAGGAAACCGAGCCGGGAGAACCACCCGGACCTGACAAGCGTTACGCCACCGTGCTGTTCCGCATCACCAGCGTGTTCTACCTGCTGTGGCTACCGTACATCATCTACTTCCTGCTAGAGAGCGCTGGAATATACCGCCATCCCGCAGCCTCCTTTTTGACCACGTGGCTAGCGATCAGCAACAGTTTCTGCAACTGCCTCATCTACAGCTTGTCGAACAGCGCCTTCCGGAAAGGCCTCAAGCGCCTCTGTCTGATCTGCATAAAACGCACAGACACCAAGAAACCCCCGGGAGTGCCACCAGCTCCTCCTCGCCCGGCCTGTCACGTGTAGTGCCCAGTACGGACTGTACTGAGAGTGTCGCGTATTGTGTCTCGCCAGCTTGTCTCGGTCGGTGGAAACAGGCCTGTTTTGGCATCTGGGTGGCGTTCCCAGGTCTTTGTCCCAGAGAGTCTGGTTGTCTTCGTGACAAATCTTCGAGGCAAAGGAGTCACCTTTCACCCCGACTGTCAATGTTGAAGGGGCTGTTAGGGCTGCTGTTTTGTGCAGCATTGAATAACTATTCTTTATGCAAAACGTGAAAAAAAATTATATCAATAATAATAAAAAAGAAACCCTTGTTTTGCAAACTAAATGCTTATGTACGCCATCCGTCAAGTCGTGCGACCTCTTAAACGAGCAACGTCGTAGTAACGCATTAGCATCGATCAACCTTAACCAGACAGTGCTGACGTGTCTTCTGTTTTTGGGACATTTTCTATCAAGTGTCATCAGAGAAACCTGTGACTAATCATGTGCCACGTTATCTCGTTCTTACCGTTAGCTGCTTCTTTAGAAACGTACGTTTGGCCGATTGTATAATTTTGCCTCCGGTCACAGGACGAACGTACGAGCGGATCAGCAAACAAACGGACCATTCTGCCTGACTCCAGACTGCACAAAAGATGCACTTTCTCACTGGAAGACACGGGACCTCACCGCATCGTTCTCTCTCTACTTTCGTGCTGTTTAAAAAAACGTCTTCTTCGTCACCCATGGACGAAGGCGATCTCGGAAGACGACCCTCCGTTCTGTTGACTCTTCCGAATCTCGTCCCTGCATTCCGAGTCATTCGATGATGTGATGTGATGTGATGTGATGTTTCCTCATTCCATGCAGCATAAGTGTAGCACAGCTGTCTTGGCATGTTTGGTTTACTTTCCCCAAAATGGAGTTCTCTAACTATCGTGCTGTACGCCTTATGGTAATACAGTGAGGGAAAAAAGTATTTGATCCCCTGCTGATTTTGTACGTTTGCCCACTGACAAAGAAATGATCAGTCTATAATTTTAATGGTAGTTGTATTTGAACAGTGAGAGACAGAATAACAACAAAAAAATCCAGAAAAACGCATGTCAAAAATTTTATAAATTAATTTGCATTTTAATGAGGGAAAAAAGTATTTGACCCCCTCTCAATCAGAAAGATTTCTGGCTCCCAGGTGTCTTTTATACAGGTAACGAGCTGAGATTAGGAGCACACTCTTAAAGGGAGTGCTCCTAATATCAGTTTGTTACCTGTATAAAAGACACCTGTCCACAGAAGCAATCAATCAGTCATATTCCAAACTCTCCACCATGGCCAAGACCAAAGAGCTCTCCAAGGATGTCAGGGACAAGATTGTAGACCTACACAAGTCTGGAATGGGCTACAAGACCATTGCCAAGCAGCTTGGTGAGAAGGGGACAACAGTTGGTGCGATTATTCGCAAATGGAAGAAGCACAAAAGAACTGTCAATCTCCCTCGGCCTGGGGCTCCATGCAAGATCTCACCTCGTGGAGTTGCATTGATCATGAGAACAGTGAGGAATCAGCCCAGAACTACACGGGAGGATCTTGTCAATGATCTCAAGGCAGCTGGGACCATAGTCACCAAGAAAACAATTGGTAACACACTACGCCGTGAAGGACTGAAATCCTGCAGCGCGCGCAAGGTCCGCTGCTCAAGAAAACACATATACATCCCCGTCTGAAGTTTGCCAATGAACATCTGAATGATTCTGAGGACAACTGGGTGAAAGCGTTGAGGTCAGATGAGACCAAAATGGAGCTCTTTGGCATCAACTCAACTCGCCGTGTTTGGAGGAGGAGGAATGCTGCCTATGACCCCTGGAACACCATCCCCACCGTCAAACATGGAGGTGGAAACATTATGCTTTGGGGTTTTTTTTCTGCTAAGGGGACAGGACAACTTCACCGCATCAAAGGGACGATGGACGGGGCCATGTACCGTCAAATCTTGGGTGAAAACCTCCTTCCCTCAGACAGGGCATTGAAAATGGGTCGTGGATGGATATTCCAGCATGACAATGACCCAAAACACATGGCCAAGGCAACAAAGGAGTGGCTCAAGAAGAAGCACATTAAGGTCCTGGAGTGACCTAGGCAGTCTCCAGACCTTAATCCCATAGAAAATCTGTGGAGAGAGCTGAAGGTTCGAGTTGCCAAACGTCAGCCTCGAAACCTTAATGATTTGGAGAAGATCTGCAAAGAGGAGTGGGACAAAATCCCTCCTGAGATGTGTGCAAACCTGGTGGCCAACTACAAGAAACGTCTGACCTCTGTGATTGCCAACAAGGGTTTTTAAACCAAGTACTAAGTCATGTTTTGCAGAGGGGTCAAATACTTATTTCCCTCATTAAAATGCAAATCAATTTATAACATTTTTGATGTGCGTTTTTCTGGATTTTTTTGTTGTTATTCTGTCTCTCACTGTTCAAATAAATCTACCATTAAAATTATAGACTGATCATTTCTTTGTCAGTGGGTAAACATACAAAATCAGCAGGGGATCAAATACTTTTTTCCCTCACTGTATTTATCGGGGGGGGGAAAAAAAAAACAAAACATCGCATCGATTACGGATCCCGCTTAAGAACGAACTACAGCCTCTGGAACAACAGAGCACGAGGTTTTTATTTCGCAACAACACACCTGGTCGAAGGACACACAAATACAAGCAAGCAAAAAAAAAAAACATTTAAAGGTTTGATTCGTGCAAAAAAAAAAACAACAAAAAAAACGATAACCTCAGAACTAATAACAAAGGCTACATGACTGTTTAAGCAAGTCTCCAGTATTTCCTCTGTATTATTAATCTTTCTGTACATAATGAATAATTTATATACATGAAGGTGCCAAGAAATTGGAGGACACTGGAATCTCCTCCTCATCCTCTTCCTCTTCGTCTTCCTCCGTCGTCTCGTCTGTATATCCCTGCTGTGAGCGTGAAGTCGGTTTGTTGTCACACTGGTCAGAACTTTAGCGGTACTGTTTTATTGTCGATATCTCTGTCTTCTAGTTGACCAAAGTGAAATATTTAACGGGCGTCTCCTTTTTATATCCTTTAAGGAAGGAAAAAAAAAACACATAATGATTGAAAACGCCATGTTTGAGAACGTGTATGCTGCAGTGTGTCCTGTATCGTGGGCTCTGTGTGTGTGTGTGTGTGTGTGTGTGTGTGTGTGTGTGTGTGCGCGCTTTGAAAGAATCTATTTATTATATCGTTATCAATACAAGAACGTGTGTGTCTCGATGTAAGAGTTGTTTTTGTTTTGTTTTTTTTGAAATATACAGTAGAACTGTGACAAAGATGACTCTAATGTTCTCGAGTAACAGGCAGTTTTGACCAGCAACGAAGAAGATATTTTTCGTCAACACTTTACCGCATGTCCGATCCGATTAGACCGTAGGTTTGCTTTTCTAACGCCGTGATGTACAGTTACGACGCGATTTACGATATAACGACGTCGTCGTGTTTGTACCCGGAGGTGTACGAGATGTCGACGTGAGACTGTTTTTAAAAGCGTGCAGTATAAACGTGCTTTTCGACTGTTTCCGAACCGCCACGTTAGGGCAGGGCGCTGTGCAATATGTCTGCTTTGGTGGTTCTGAAGTAAAATGGCAGAACCACATATGGCATACTGTAGGGGGAGGGGTGGGGGGGGGGGGGGGAGGGCTTTTATTTGTTCCATGTGTTCCAGCTATGTGTTGAAACTTCAGATCACAATCTTGGTGGCCTCCGGCCGTGTGCTTGGACGCATTTGGACTGTAACCGTAGTGTTCGAGTGAGAGTGAAGGGAGTCGAGCGTAAAGTCTTAACTCCAGAGCCATCTTTATTATTAAGTGCACATGATTTTGTGTTTTGCGTCCGTGTTTGTTAGTTACGCCGAGAAAAGAAACAAAGGCGCAATAGAACTCGGTTTTATTCGTACGATTGTTTCAGACTCTGAGGCTGAGGATTTCTTTTTTTTCTCCCTGATTCCAGAAGTCAAAAACACCTTCGGAATACACTTTTTTTTTTTCATTTTTTTTTTTTTTTTTTTCATTTTTTTTTTTTTTTTTTTTTTTTTCATTTTTTTTGGAAAGGACCGATTTCAGAAGATGATTCAAGTAGATTTTTTGTTTTTTTTGTTTGGTTTTGTTTGTTTGGTAAAAACAGGATTCATTGACGAAAATGAACGAAAAGTAAAGTAGGGGTGGGAAATATGACACAAACATCATATTACGATACTTGAAAATGACACTATGTATCAAGATACGCTAGTAAATTCAATGGTACCTTTTTATTTAACGTCTACACAAACTCTAACACTGAAAAGCAAAAAAAAAAAAAAAAGAAAAAATAAATATACAATTAAATGTTCACGTTTTAAAACGGTCAACATTCAGGACTAAATTTTCACTTTGAATCCGCGGCCTCCGATCCGATTTTTAATTTTTTTTTTAATTTGCTATCCAAAAATACGATATTATGACGTGATGTCACCACATTGTCATCTTCTCCAGCTTTAAATTAAAGTAAACCTTGAAGTACCTTAAAGTAAACCTTTAGATTAAAGTTTATTAGTCCTATTTGTAGATTTTTTTTATTTTATTTATTTTTTTTTTAAACTACTTTTTACCTTGAAATTTTTCTGAATTGTTTAGCGGGTATTTTTGCTACTTTGTAGAAAGAAACGCTCGTAATAAGCGAGTAAAATAAGACGAGTCTGAGCTCGTAAAATGAGTAAAAATATATTTAAATAAATAAATAGGTGTCAAATCTTTATCTTCCCCTCATAATAAGAAAAATACTGAAGATTTTTTTTTACATGTGTACATCTCAGTTTGCTTTTGATAATCTTAGCTTCATCTTTACCATGAAGAATGGACTTGAGTCTGATTTATGATTAGATATAATTACAGATCATAATTAGATCTGTACTTTTTTATTATTTATTTATTTTTTATGACTGCATGGGTGTTTCTCCAGTCCCTCCAGGATTTATTTTTATTTTTTACGAGTACATCTAAAAGTTCTCATTTACCAGCGAACATCACTGTGAACGTCCGTGCAAAGCGATGTCGTGCGATCGCAATTAACGCCAATTTTTCACAAAAAAAAAAGCACAAAAAAATCCCGATTTATTAGCTAAATTAACTACAAACTTAAATAATATTTCATGTCAAAATATCATCTTAAGCATCTGTGCTTAGAGAGAAAACTCCTGATTTTACACCAATCATTACTCATTTTATCATCGTCTTCCTGGATGATGATTGGCCGGCAGGTCGAATCTTATAAAATCTCGATTATTAGAATTTTAACATTCCAGGAAAAGAAAAAGAAATGTTTTATGTAGGTAAAGCGTTACCAACTAAAACGCACCTTTTATAATATCGTTAGGATTTAAAAAAAAATTTTGTTTAGTTTTTACAGCTCTTAAATTCCCCCCCCCCCCCCCCCCCCCCCCCCGCTTTCACGTCAACTCTCGGATTTATTTTTATTAATTTATTTATGTATTTGTTAACGGACGAGGTTTTTGGAGGATCCCATGTCGAGACCTTGGCGCTGGGGGAAATGTAGGCGAAAGGTTTCTGTGTTGATGTCATTTTTATGCCAGCGTTCTTGAGTTCCTTTTCTGTTTTTTGTTCTTTCTCTGATGCCAAAGGTTTTCTTTTTTTTTTTTTTTTTTTTTTTCCTTTCCTGTGGGAAAACCGCTCTGTTCTCGCAATCAAAGTCAAGGGCTAGTCGTCTCCAGGGAGCCTCTCGCTCTCCCATGCTGCCGTGCCGTATTAGGACGTGGGACCTCTCTAAGGCTTGGGCTGGAACAGTGCGTTTCCTCTGCAGTAAAAGCACACACACACACACACACACACACACACACACACACACACACACACACATTCTTTAGTTTGTATTGCTTATTCAATTTGCCTGTGTATATTTTTCTGATCTTAAACCTAGCATCTGATTGGTTCTGTTTCCCCAGAAAAGTGTATTCCGATTGTAGTTTTTCTCCCCACCCGCGAAATAAAGGCGTTCAAACGTGTACGGTGTGTAGTCGGTGCGTGAGCTGCTCTACTGTACTTTTATTATTATTTTTTTATTGTTTTTTTTTTGTTTGTTTGTTAATGATGTCATGTATGTTTTAGTATAAATAATTGTTGATATTTATACTCTGGTATATCTGCACTGAGGAAATAAATGTGATCCTGACAGGTGTGTGTGTGTGTGTGTGTGTGTGTGTGTGTGTGTGTGTGTGTGTGAATGTGTGTGTTAGCTGTGACTCAGCATCGTTATTTAACTCATCTTGTGATCTGCAATGTCATCGAGTGCATAATGGCGGTAAAGTGCTGAGTGTAAAAAGGCGCTCGGGCTCGCTGGCGTTCCGGAATATTCTCACCCCATTAACTGTATGACATCTCCTCCAGCTCTCCTCCAAACACTGATAGATTACAGAGAAGAGGAAGAAGCCTCTCTTTCCATCTCTCTCTCTCTCTCTGTTTTCCTCCTCCACTCACGCAGAGGGAGTTAGTTATTGAGGGAACACTGGATTTCCTCTCTCCTCTCTTTCCTCCCTCCTACCTCTCGTATCTCTCTATCCTCTTTCTCCTTTCTCACCTCTATCACTCTCCTTTCTTCTCCACCTCTGCTCTCTCACTTATCTCAATCTCTCTCCTTTCATCTCTACCTCTGCTTTCCCCCCTTCTCCTCTGTTTCCCTGATCTCTCTCTCGACTTTGTTCTCTACTTCTGCTCTCTCCCCTGTCTCTCCTTTCTTCTTCTTCTCTCTCTCTCCTGTCTTTCAACTCTCTCACCCTTTCCTCTCTTTTCTCTCCTCTTCCTCCTCTCTCCTTTCTTCTCTCTCTTTCTTCTTTCCCATGTCCTACGTCTTTTCTCTCTCTCTCTCTTTCTCTCTCTCTCTCTCTCTCTCTCTCTCTCTCTCTCTCTCTCTCTCTCTCTCGCTCCAGAGCTTTCATCGGACCAGTCCCAGGTTTCATAATCAACTCAGCCAAAGAATAACAGAAGGCCATTTTTGCCCATTGTTGTGGTTCAGGAAAAACAACCGGGACGACAAAAGCGCAGCGTTTCCCGTGGACACGTCCTCCGTCCATCAGACACACCCACATTAACGCGCAGAACGTCTCGAACGTTTTTTTTTTTTTTTTAAACTTTACTGCTTTTTCAATACTACAACAAAGCAAACAATTTTATACTTTTAATACTTTCAAGTAGTGGAAACTGAAATAAAGCTCACTCACTCACTCACTCACTCACTCACTCACTCTCTCCATCCATCCATCCATTCATCTATCCATGACACCACACACACCACACACACCACACAGAGTTTATTTCTTCCTTCACCAATTTCACATTACATTCACATATAAAAACATGCCACTAGTTTTGTTTATATATATATATATATATGCATGAAGTCAATATGGCTGTGTCTGAAGTTTGCTTTGTAGTTTTCTTTTGTTTTTTCTGTCATGGCATGTTGGGGTGGGGTGGCGTGGGGAGGGGACTAGGAGGGGGGTGGGGGGTGTTTCTGGTTCCTGGGAACCCTTGAGAGAAGCTAATAATAGGAGAAGAAGTATCCTGCTGTTTGGCTCCCTCCATTAATTCTTTGTTTGTTCGTTTCTTCCTGGCATTCTGTTTGGACTTGCCTTCGTTTTCGGCCTTCCGCCTTGGAAGTAGCGTTAGAAATTTTTTGGGAGGGTGAACGAGATTCTCATCGCCGCAGCTCCGTTAGCGCTAAGGCTGGTTCTCCAAAAATAAACTCTTGACTCATTTGTAAAGGCCGGTCTTTTTGCTAATGAGGTCATAACAGTGTTGTGGCAGCGTTTTATTATTTTTTTTAAAAATGGATTTATCAAATCCTACCGAGGTAAATATTAGACGTGTGTGTCTGCACACTGACTGAAACGATAATTGTGATATCAGGATCAAAATAGTTTCATCCTTCATCATTATTTAAATTTTTTTAAATGAACAGGAAATAGGTGTTTAAATCGGAGTAAGCAGCTTTTTATTCACTTTGTTCATCTCTGCGATCAGCCTTAATGTTAAAACCAGCTGCGTAATAATATCGTGTAGGTCCTCCTCCCCTTGCGCCATGAAAAACAGCACGTAGGCGTCAGGGCATGGACTCCACGAGACCTCTGAAGGTGTGCTGTGGGATCTGGCACCGAGACGTCAGCAGCAGATCCTTTAAGTCCTGTAAGTTGTGAGGTCGGGCCTCCGTGGATCGGACCTGTTTGTCCAGAACGTCCAACAGAAGCTGGATCGGATTGAGATCTGGGGAATCTGGAGGCCGAGTCAGCACCTTGAACTGTTTGTCATGTTCCTCAAAGCGTTCCTGAACAGTGTGTGCAGTGTGTCAGGGAGCGTTATCCTGCTGAACGAGGACACTGATATTAGGAACACTGTTACCATGAAGAGGTGTACTCGGTCTGGAACAGTGTTTAGGTAGGTGCTGCGTGTCAAAGTAACATCCACGTGAATACCAGGATCCAAGGTTTCCCAGCAGAACGTTACCCGGAACATCACACTGCCTCCACCAGCTCGCCTTCTTCCCATAGTGCATCCTGGTGCCGTCTCCTCCCCACACACGCACACACACACACACACCCGGCCTCCACATGATGTAAAAGAAAACGTGATTCATCAGACCAGGCCGCCTTCTTCCATCGCTCCATGGTCCAGTTCTGATGCTCACGTGCCCACTGTAGGAGATTTGGGAGGTGTACAGGGGGTCAGCATGGGCGCTCTGACGGGTCTGCTGCTACACAGCTCCATACGCAGCAAGCTGTGATGCTCTGTGTGTTCTGACTCCTTTCTATCTGCGTTTTGGAGAAGCTCTGACCCAGTCGTCTAGACATCACAATCCGACCCTTATCAGAGTCACTCGGATCCTTACACTCGCCCATTTTTCCTGCTTCCAACACGTCAACTTCCAGAACTGACTGTTCATTTACTGATGAATAAATCCCACCCCCTGACACCTGCCACGGTAACGCCGTGATCACCGTTATTCACGTCACCTCTCAGTGGTGTTAACGTTATGACTGATCTGTATAAATGAATAAGTAAATGATTAAATCAGTTGTCTAACTTTTTTTTTTTTAGTTATGCGAATCAGAATTATTCAGTTAAAATTCAAATCCAATTCATGGTTTTAGAATCTCTGAGCCGGTCCTCGTCTCTTTCCTGTCAAGCCTGCGTTTCCTGAACGCGTTCGCGGGATTACGTGGCTGTAAAAGGTAGCCGCGTTTCTCATAACGTGAGATCGACGCTCGTCTACTCAGGAGCTCGTGCGCTCTGTTCTCCCGAAGCCTCGCCGTCTTTGCGACCGTCCTAAGTGCTAGAGAGAGAGTGTTTACACTGATCCTCGCTCTGCCGTACCCTCATCCTCGGCGTTTTTATTCTATTTATTAATTAATTAATTTATTTGTTTTTGCATTAACGTGCGTTTCGGAGGTGTCGAGGCACACGCCGCAGCTGAAGCGAGCGTGTAAAGCGCTGCTGAGCGGAGTCAGCCGAGCGCTGCGGGCTGCAGATGCATTATTCAGGGTCTCTTCTCTTCCACATAAACACATCATCAATAATGGAGAGCACGGATAATTAATCTTTGAAAAACGGGGGGCTTCGTTTGGTGTAGACCGGAATCCGCCGGTAGCTCGCGGTCTGAGTGAGGGGAACGAGTTCGTCTGTAACGTAACGTCGTGTACGTTGGTGCACGGGGACTCCGACGTTTAGAGCGTAAGACTAATCATGAGTGATGAGAAAAGGATGGATAAAGGCAGATATGGCAACATGAGTTTAGGAAAATGTCAGAAATATTGCCGTGGATAAATATGAATATGATATATAGGAGAGAACGTGTGTGTGTGTGTGTGTGTGTGTGTGTGTGAGAGAGAGAGTGTGCGTCCCTGCTTTTAAGAGACAGGACTTGTTTTTGAAGGAGATGAATAAAACGGAGACCAGCAGGCTGAAGAGAACAAGGCGGAGATTCCCAATCTCCAATGATGACTCGGGTGTGTGTGTGTGTGTGTGTGTGAGAGAGAGAGAGTGTGTGTGCACACACGTGTGTGGAGGTCCCTCTATCTGTATTTATATTTATGAGGCGTTCCTTGCTGTAGGGGAATTTAAACCCTGTGATGGAGTTGGAGTCTGTATGCGTCGGTCACGTGTGTGTGTGTGTGTGTGTGTGTGTGTTAGGGTTAATACGATAAAGATCACGGTTTCACGATATCACCGTATTGAACAAGCGTTCAAGAATGCACAAGGCAGTGGTGAAAATTTAATAAATAAATAAATAAACACGTATATTAAAACAAACGCACGCAAAAAAAGATCAAATCGCCTAAAATCCAAAAATCGAATATAACATATGAAAAATTTGATGGACGAGTGCGATAACGTTACGAACACGCTCGAAATGGCAGGCAGGTCTGTAACGTGTTTGTGTAAATCGAACGATTCCGGCTTGGGACATGCACCGAAAACACAGGCGCTTCTCAATCCTGCGCTCGAGAATGAACCGTAGCCCCGCCCCCTTACTCCTATTGATGGTCGGCGGATTGTTACTACCGTAGCGGATTGATAAGCAGTGCCGTTTGGTGTGTAAGTTATATAGACCATTCCTGTGTGAAGTCAGGGTTAAGATGGCGGAGGTTTACCTGCGCTGTCCGTGGAAGTCTTCTGGATATGGCGGAGTCCGAGGGCACTTGCTTGTAAGGGAGCAAGTGGAAGTTTGGGGGATTAGAGACCGAGCCGATGGCGTGAGAGTCACCTTGCTGAGGCGCTCTTAAATCACTCTGACAGGTAGACAGGTGGTCGAGTGTAGTGTACCTCTGCATCGTGTGTGTGTGTGTGTGTGTGTGTGTGTGTGTTAAAGCTGTCAGAATGAAGTCGTTCTTTTAATACTTTTGAGAATTTATTTATTTATGTAACAGTGAGGTTGAAGATCCGAGGTTCTAACATGAATCTGTTGAGGTCAGCAGCAGAGTCTGTTCTGTTTTACTGCAGCTACAGGAACTGAATCAGCGGCAGGATGGAGTGATGAAGCACAGTGACTGCTGACACTCTGAGATGATCATCTTCCTGTAACTGCACAGACATGCTGCGTTTTATTCCTCTTACACCACCGCGGCTTCTCAACCAGTACACTGTTTTATCCTTTAAAGAACTCTCTTACTCTCTCCTTCCTCTTCTTCTTCTACTTCTTCTTCTTCTTCTTCTTCTTCACCTTCTCCTTCTTCTACTTCTTCTTCTTCTTCACCTTCTCCTTATTCTACTTCTTCTTCTACTTCACCGTCACCTTCTTCTACTTCTTCTTCTTCTTCTTCATCACCTTCTCCTTCTTCTACTTCTACTTCTTCTTCTTCACCGTCACCTTCTTCTTCTTCTCCTTCTTCTTCACCTTCTTCTTCACCTTCACCTTCTTCTTCTTCACCGTCACCTTCTTCACCTTCACCTTCTTCTTCTTCACCGTCACCTTCTTCTTCTTCTTCTTCTTCACCTTCACCTTCACCTTCTTCTTCTTCTTCTTCTTCACCTTCTCCTTCTTCTTCTTCTCCTTCTTCTTCTTCTTCTTCTTCTTCACCGTCACCTTCTTCTTCTTCTTCTTCTTCACCTTCACCTTCACCTTCTTCTTCTTCTTCTTCTTCACCTTCTCCTTCTTCTTCTTCTTCTTCTTCTTCTTCTTCTCCTTCTTCTTCTTCTTCTTCTTTACCTTCACCTTCTTCTTCTTCACCTTCTTCTTCTTCACCTTCTTCTTCTTCTTCTTCTTCTTCTTTACCTTCACCTTCTTCTTCTTCACCTTCTCCTTCTTCTTCTTCTTCTTCTTCACCTTCTTCTTCTTCTTCTTCTTTACCTTCTCCTTCTTCTTCTTCTTCTTTACCTACACCTTCTTCTTCTCCTTCTTCTTCTTCTTCTTCACCTTCACCTTCTCCTTCTTCACCAACTTTACACTTTTCCACGTTCTATCACTTCGCTGTGCTTCCTTCCTCCTCCCCCCCAGTGAGGGTGATTTATACCAGCTCAAAAGTTTGTACCCCCTTCCTTAATGAGAAGTAAATATTCTCTAATAACTTGTATGTCCACTTTTTTCTTTTGTAACGCGATTTGCTTTTGTGCCTGGTTTTAGGCCACACCCACATTTTATGTTTTAACGTTTTTGACTTTCTGGGATGGATTGGCTTCCCGTCTTGATCCCGGGATTTATTCCCGGATCCGCTCCGGATCCACCTCAAGCCTGACGTACTGAAGATGAATGAGTGGGCGGGGTTTAGTTTTTGGTGGGTAAAGTGTAAAATAGTCGTGCATTTTTTTTTGCTTTTCATTTAAAAACCATTCCAAAAATGGCTCCGTTTGAGGAATCCGTAAACACACAAGCATTCATTTTGTCCGTTTTTTTTTTTGTTTGGATGTCTCTAAATTTTGCGATGGAATTTCTGGAATCTCAAACAATCTCCTGCAAAACCTCCTTTTACTGACGTTTCCACTTTATTTTCTCAGCCATAGGCCTGAATTCTTTACCATTTTAAATATTTCCAATTTAATGGTGTTTATTTATTTACTTGGGTGTTTATTTTGTTGTTTGTTTGTTTGTTTGTTTATAACCATGCTCTTGCCATGAACACTGCCCTTGATGCTGACATGGCATTAAAAATAATAAAAAAATAAAAACATAAAGGCCGTACCTGGCGAAAACACAAAATATATTTGAAAGGAAATAATCTTTTCGTGAACATGTTTACAAAAGTACTGTACTACATTGAATCCCTTTTCTTCTCTAATAATCATTTTTATCATCATTAAAAAGAAGCACACTGGGAATAGTAAAGTGTAATAGTAATCATAACAGTGAATCAATAATAATTAGAGATACCAGCAAAAACGCTGGATCGGATATAGGAGGAAACCTATCGAATGTCTGATTCTGGTACAAATGGTACAAAAGTCGAGGTGTGTGTGTGTGTGTGTTTGTGTGTGCGTGACTCAAACAAATGTGTGTATCAGTGCAGATGTGCTCTAGCTCAGAGAAGTACCACACCGAAGCCTGTTTGACAGTTTTGACCTTTTCAGGAAGTAAATAAGTACAACAACAAACGTACTTCTTTTCCTGGATCTTGAAATTTCACCTCTTTTTCTTTTTTTTTTGAATCTTGAATAACTTTTGAATCTTTAGTAGCTGAAATGTGTGCGAGTGCATCACGATGAAGTGATGAAGCACCAGCAGAAAAAGAAAGATGGATCAGAGAAGAAGAAAGATGTTTGTTTTTCACAGTGACGTGTTTTTTTGGTTGGTTGTTTGTTTGTTTGTTTGTTTGTTTGGGGGGGGGGGGTTTCAGCACGGCCCACTCACTTCACCAAACAGCTGTCGTGTGCGCTAAAAAAAGGACGTTTTGTTTAGACTGACTAAATCTGTTTCTTCAGCTGAGCAGCATGACTGTGTACAGTCTGGAGAGACAGTCTTTAGGGATTAGCAAACATACACACACACACACACACACACACACACACACACACACACACACACACACTTTTTTCCCCTCTAATACTCTTACTTCACCTCATAGCTCTTGATCCCTGACACTCAAACACATTTGTCTAGCATGGACAACACACACACACACACACACACACACACACACACACACACACATGCCTCAGTGGAGTCAGGATGCTGTCAGAGTTCTTCCATGTTCCTCACAGATGTGAGTCTCAGTCCAGATGTGCTCAGAGCTCTGGAGGAAATTGTGGATTCATTAGTTCATTTGAGTTGCTTGGAGTAATATTCTTGTTTTCTCTCTCTTTCTTTCTTTGTTTGTGTGTGTGTGTGTGTGTGTGTGTGTGTGTGTGTGTGTGTGTGTACAGGAATCACCTCAGGACAGTGCCATTACTCGAGACATTAACCGCACATTTCCAGCACACGACTACTTTAAGGACACAGGAGGTGACGGTCAGGACTCGCTGTACAAGATCTGTAAGGTGAGACACACACACACACACACACACACACACACACACACACACACACACTGGACCTGCGTTCGTTACTTTACACCATAGCGCTTTCGAATTCTTGATTCCGATTGGTCAGGAAGTGTTCTCTCGTTGTTTCTATGGTAACCGCTCATTCACAGCGACGCTTATTTAGCATCTATGGAAGGAGTCTCCAGTGTCAGAGGTCAAGCTATAGCCGAACATCCAACTAACTTGTTTCGCAGTCGTCCCCCAACATTAAATGTAACTGTTAACGGATAAAAAGTGTGCACTAGATAGGGCGCAGAAGCCTATATGTAGGGCACGTACAGTACAGTGTATAGAGAAAGAGACGTCTTGGTCGCGTATGGACAAGATGGCCGCCGAGTGCTCAGACTTTACCACCAGGGAGTCGTGATCGACGCGGCCTTAACGGCCCAGACGAAGTTCACTCAGACACTTTCACACGCCCGTATTTGTTAAATGATTACTCCGTCTCCATCACCCCCCCCCCCCCCCAGCCTGTTGTAAGGTTACTAGGTTTATTGTGGCGGCGGTGACGGATGGAGGACGCTGGATCGAGTGTTTGATTTGCGTCTTAAGGCGCCTCTTAATAATTCACCACCCCTCCTCTGTGGTGTTTACCGCCATCACTCAGAGCCGCATGGATTTTTTCTTTATTGACCTCGTAATAATTCAGCTCGCTCACTGTACGCCGCGAGCACCCAGGGGACCTCGAGACTGCTCGGTTATTAGGAGTTCACCGGGTTTAATACGGCTGCGCTTTGCCGGGCGGCGGGAAAATAATTACACCGTTTTCAACTCGACCAGAGACGCACTTTTTATTTATTTTGTAAAAGGAGTAGTAACAATCAAACATTTAATCAATCAACCTTTTATTTGTTCTTTTAAAGTCTTTAGTTTTGCACCTGTGTCCTAACAAGTAACGAAAGCTGGTATCTACCATTTTTAACCACAGCTTAAACTTTTATCGCCGCGAAAATTTCCCAAAACCTTCCAAAAGTAAGCGCGGGGGAACACGGCGATGATTTGAGCACGTTTCACGTGGCATGTTTCCTTCGTCTCGTCTGAACAAAAGTATAAACGCTACAGAGATTTAAAAACGGTCACAGGACGAAATACAGAAGCTGAAGCGCTTTCTTCTTCAGCCTGGGGGCGTGGCCTAACGTCTGAAGTGATTACTTCAGCCTGGGGGCGTGGCCTAACGTCTGAAGTGATTACTTCAGCCTGGGGGCGTGGTGTAACATCTGAAGTGATTACTTCAGCCCAGGGGGCGTGGCCTAACGTCTGAAGTGATTACTTCAGCCCAGGGGGCGTGGCCTAACGTCTGAAGGTGGAGAGTGTAGCTTAGAAGTGATTTTGAGGATTTATTTTATTATTTTTGTTATGAAACAAATGTTTTTATTTATTAATTTATTATTTTTTTAGATGGCGTGTTATGACTCAACAAGATGGTAGCTAATCTGGTAGCTGTAAATGTCCCCTACTTCTGATACCTTGTTGCGGTGTAACCATGGCAACAAATGTTAACGGTTTAAAGAAGAAAATATAGTGGATTTAAGCAAAAAAAGGAAACGTTTATAGGTTACAGTTATGTAAACATGTATATTTTTTTTATTAAAAGCAACAAGAACAAAGCGAGAATAGGTGCGAGATGTAACCGTGGCAACAAATGAAATGGATGCCGGTGAAGGCAGGTCCGTACGTAGTACGTGGTGTAGTTTCTCACGACGTCGTGACACTGCTTGGACGAGTAGACGTAACCGTGTATGATGTCATCCATGACGCGGTTATGACCTCGTTATGCTACATGTGAACTTTTGTGTCCCTTAAAGCAGTGCTTATAACATGTTTATAACACGTGTCTCTTCTTCTCCCAGGCCTACTCTGTGTACGACGAAGAGATCGGCTACTGTCAGGGCCAGTCCTTCCTGGCTGCCGTGCTGCTGCTACACGTGAGTCACATGCGCAGTTCTGGTGGCAGGGAATTCTGGGAAATGTAGATTTATTAGATTTGATCATTATGGAGGAGTGTTTACACAGCTGGATCGCTTCAGCAACAAATAAACAAAGCAAAACCAGGGAACTCGGTTCCAGATGTTCTCCAGATGTATGTCTTCATGTCAATTGCAGAACATCATGGTGATGGAGAAAATAATACTGTTTGAAATGTGTGTGTGTGTGTGTGTGTGTGTGTGTGTGTGTGTGTGTGTGTGTGTGTCCGTCCAGATGCCAGAGGAACAGGCTTTTAGCGTTCTGGTGAAGATCATGTTTGACTACGGTCTCAGGGAACTCTTCAAACAGAACTTTGAAGACCTACACTGCAAGTTCTTTCAGCTGGAGAGACTCATGCAGGTGTGTGTGTGTGTGTGTGTGTGTGTGTGTGTGTGTGTGTGTGTGTGTGTGTTTATATTAATACGTGCATTCTAATATATTATCGTTTCTGTAGTCACGGCTCATTCACAGGGACTTGTAAAGAAATTAAGGTAAACTTTTCTTAAAGTAAGGAGACATCTGTTTAACCTTTATGGAAGGTTCCAGTGCAAAAAGTGCCACGAAAACAGCTCAGAGGCGTCGAGGCGTGGACTCCACAAGACCTCTGAAGGTGTGTGTGGGATCTGGCACCGAGACGTCAGCAGCAGATCCTTTAAGTCCTGTAAGTTGTGAGGTCGGGCCTCCGTGGATCGGACATGTTTGTCCAGAACATCCAACAGAAGCTGGATCGGATTGAGATCTGGGGAATCTGGAGGTTGAGTCAGCACCTTGAACTGTTTGTCATGTTCCTCAAAGCGTTCCTGAACAGTGTGTGCAGTGTGTCAGGGAGCGTTATCCTGCTGAACGAGGACACTGATATTAGGAACACTGTTACCATGAAGGGGTGTACTCGGTCTGGAACAGTGTTTAGGTAGGTGCTGCGTGTCAAAGTAACATCCACGTGAATACCAGGATCCAAGGTTTCCCAGCAGAACGTTACCCGGAGCATCACACTGCCTCCACCAGCTCGCCTTCTTCCCATAGTGCATCCTGGTGCCGTCTCCTCCCCACACACGCACACACACACACACACCCGGCCTCCACATGATGTAAAAGAAAACGTGATTCATCAGACCAGGCCGCCTTCTTCCATCGCTCCATGGTCCAGTTCTGATGCTCACGTGCCCACTGTAGGAGATTTGGGAGGTGTACGGGGGTCAGCATGGGCGCTCTGACGGGACTGCTGCTACACAGCTCCATACGCAGCAAGCTGTGATGCTCTGTGTGTTCTGACTCCTTTCTATCTGCGTTTTGGAGAAGCTCTGACCCAGTCGTCTAGACATCACAACCCGACCCTTATCAGAGTCACTCGGATCCTTACACTCGCCCATTTTTCCTGCTTCCAACACGTCAACTTCCAGAACTGACTGTTCACTTACTGATGAATAAATCCCACCCCCTGACAGCTGCCACGGTAACGCCGTGATCACCGTTATTCACGTCACCTCCCAGTGGTGTTAACGTTATGACTGATCTTTCTCTCTCTGTGTGTGTGTGTGTGTGTGTGTGTGTGTGTGTGTGTGTGTGTGTGTGTGATGTTATTGTCTCTTTTAACAAGGCATTGTGAGTACTTCAGCTGAGTAAAAAAGAAAAAGTGCAGCATAGAAAAGTACATTTCTAAAAAAGCTCTCCATCAGCTGTGCAAGCAAAACACACACACACACACACACACACACACACACACCCCTATATTTCAACACCTTGTGTTTCAGCTTTATTTTTGAAACTCAAAGCAGTGTGCTCATTTTTAAAAACTCAATTTAAAATATTTCTCTCTCTCTCTCCCTCTCCCTCTCTTTCACCTCCCTCTCTCTCTCTCTCTCTCTCTCTCTCTCTCTCTCTCTTTCCTCCACCCTCTCTCTCTCCTTCCCCCTCCCTCTCTCTCTCTCTCCCTCTCTTTCCCCTTCCCCTCTCTCTCTCTCTCTCTCTCTCTCACTCACTCTCCCTCTCTTTCCCCCTCTCTCCCTCTCTCCCTCTCTCTCTCTCTCTCCCTCTCTTTCCCCTTCCCCTCTCTCTCTCTCTCTCTCTCTCACTCTCTCTCACTCACTCTCCCTCTCTTTCCCCCTCTCTCCCTCTCTCTCTCTCTCTCTCCCTCTCTTCTTTCCCCCTCCCTCTCTCTCTCCTTCCCCCTCCCTCTCTCTCTCTCTCTCTCTCTCTCTCTCTCTCTCTCTCTCTCTCTCTCTTCCCCCTCCCTCTCTCCCTTTCTCTCTCCCTCTCTCTCTCTGCAGGAATACATTCCAGATTTGTACTCGCACTTCTTAAGTATAGGTTTGGAAGCTCACATGTACGCCTCCCAGTGGTTCCTCACGCTCTTTACAGCCAAGTTTCCTCTCTACATGGTGTTTCACATCATCGACCTGCTGCTGTGCGAGGTGTGACGCTGCGCTCGCAATATTCATTATTGATCATTCATCATTTATTATTCAGCTGAAGTGGAGTCTTTGTCTGAATCGCTCTTTTCTCTCTGTTACAGGGAATCAGTGTCATCTTTAATGTAGCTCTGGCTTTACTCAAGGTAACACACACACACACACACACACACACAGTTCTTTTGAAGTTAACGTTTTTTTTTGCTATTTTGAAGCTTAAAAACATTTTTATCAACAATTTGAATGTTATTTTAATGATTTATAGGCACGATCAAACTATTCACATATTCAGCTCATGAAACGTTTACATTAATATTATAATGCCGTATTAAAGCTTTTTATTTTAAAGTTGACGTTTTTATTATAACCGTCATTAGATTCGAGCGTACTTGTGTATTGAGGTTTGGATTAAACCCGGTCAGTTCTGGTCACCAGTCAAATAACTAAATAATTCTGTATAAAATTCACGTCTGTAAAACAATGTTTTCATTAAAAATACTTATCCAGTAACAAATAAAATAAAATAAAAACAAACAAACAAACAAAAATGTTTCAATTCCATCACTGTAACAAAATTAAAGAATTTGAAACATTTAAACAATAATTAATCCCACCAGAACTGTGAAACAAAATGTTAAAAACAAACAAACAAACAAACAAACAAACAAACAAACGATTCAATCCAACCAGTCCTGTGAGGAAATGGAAAAAAGATTGAGTAACAAAATTTTAGAAATTGGAAGAATTTAAAAAATCCACCACTAACATTTTTTCAAAATCTGCCATTCTGACAAAATTTAAACAATTAAAACAATTCCAGCAGTGTACCAAAAATACAAAAATTTAAATATTCTACTACTGTAAAATAATTTAAAAAAAATAATAATAAATGATAAACCACCAGTACTGTGAGAAAATAGGAAGAAGAATGGGGGGAAAATCCACCACTGTAACAACAACAACAACAAAAAATTCAGTCCTACCAGTACTGTGATAAAATGGTGGGGGAAAAACAAGTACTGTATAAATAAAAAAAAATAATAATAATAAAAAAAATTCTACTACTGTATCTAGATAAATAAATAAAATGCCACCAATACTGTGAGAAAATGGAAAAAATGTGAAAAACAAATTCCAACACAAAATGAAACGTTTTTTTAATGTAATTCCACGTGCTGTAAGAAAAAAGTAAAAAAATGCTCATTTTACCTAAATTAAAAAATTGAACGAAAACTTTTTCATCACCAACATTTTGAAAAATTCCAGCTCTGTAACAAAAATTTTCACATTTTGGAAAAAAAAAAAATATATATATATATATATATATATATATATATATATATATATATATATATATATAAAAATATATGTATATATATATATATATATATATATATATATAAATAAAAATTGTAACATTTTAATTCTAACGCTATGATGAAACTTTAAATATATTTACATTTTATTGTTTAAAATTACAATAACAAATTCTGGACACACACGATCGAACGTTCATTATTTCTTTTGTTCTGAATGATGAAATTGTAAGATCTTTTACTTTTTTATTTATTTATTTTTTAATTAATAATTTTTTTTTACGTGAATTGTTTTGAAAGCAACTCTCTAGTGTTTTCCTCACAGTTTTGATCAAATCCTAAGTATCTAAGTACCTTTCTCTTTTCCTTCTCTCCAGACGTCGAAGGATGACCTTCTGCAGGCCGACTTTGAGGGAGCTCTGAAGTTCTTCCGTGTGCCCGTGCCCAAACGGTACCGCTCCGAAGAGAACGCCAAGAAGCTCATGGAGCTCGCGTGTAGCATGAAGGTAACTTGCACACAAAACATGATGGTATGAATAAATATATCAACGCTTTTACAGTTTACATTTTAAAAGGAATCGATGTTTATCAGTGATATTTTTCTTACAGTTTAATTTGAAAATTCCTCTAGGCATCATAACTTCCGGAATCTCTTTTATTTATTTATAATGCACTTTACAGAAATTGAAATAAAAATGTTTTATCAGTGCAGTGTTTCTCTGTGGCCAGCAGAGGGCACTGTGGTGTAACGTTACAGATTTCATTCTGACTCTGCGAGTGTGTGAGAGATCGCTAACGATATAATCATCTCTGATTTATATGCTTTTGGATATTTCTACAGTGAAGGGAGTGAGGGAACGTTATCTCTCTCTCTCTCTCTCTCTCTCGATGTTTCTTCTGTTGGGCCACACCATAACGATTTTGTGAATTCATTAAATCAGCGAAGTTAAATGTGGCGTAAAGACAACGATTCTCTTCATTAAAGAACGCACTGAAGAAAATTTTCGTACAGCTCTAATTACAAGCACCAGAGGATTCGATTACTAGCATTATGAAGATGTTTCTTAAAAAAAAAAAAAAAACCTGCTTAATTCACGAGGTGGAGCATTATCTATATGATATAATTGGATTGAATATTATTTCAGTGGAAAAACACCACCTTTATACTTGTTTTCTTGGAGGCGTGGCACAGAGGGGCGGAGTGATACCATTCTGTGCTGAGAGGTCAGACTGTGTTACTTAGACTGTGTTCTTACCTCGAGCTGTGAGAAGTGACCGAAAGCATAAGGTCACAAGTACCGGCAACGGAAATGAGGTTCCTCCACACGGTCCTTCTTACTTGGTTGTGCTCTTTATGATCCTGGAGAACCTTGGAGTCGAGCGTCTGCGCCTCTGAATTTTGAGGTGGTTTGGACACCTTACAAGTATGTCGCTGGTGAACAGTCCACTGTTCCACTCCTACTGATCCAACTCCTCCTATAAGCCTAATCCATCACCCCTAACCCCATCACTGTACAATACGCTCTACTCCTTTGGACTTTTGGCCCAGTTAGGCGGAGCCGGATCGGGTCCCTCTCTACCCCATGGTGTATTTGTTCTGCAGCGAGGAGTACTTGGGTAGATCAGTATCAGGACTCGGGAGAGGTTATATCTCGCGGTCGGCTTGGGAACGTTTGTGGAACATCCCGGAAGAGCTGGAATCTGTGGTTGAACCGAGCTTCTCGACCTGCTCCCTCCGAGTCCCCCAGCAGAGAATGAAGGAGTGAACGAGTTCTTGGGCACGGACATGCTCCTGTGCCTTTAAGAAGTGTGCGTGATTGTTAAAGAGTGGAAATCAGAGGACAGGGAGGGGAAAATAAGTGCAGGGGAGGTGTAGGTGGTGTAGAGGGCACGGCTCTATCACCTGCAGCCTCATTCTGTCAGTGCAGAGACTGCAGCAGGAGGCCAGGTGGCTGTGAAACTCATCTGCTAAAGTCATGGGAGTGCAGTGAGGAAAGATCAAGGACACACACACACACACACACACACACACATTCTTAATGTGGCTCACATTCATAACCCAGGCTTCATGCTGCTAATGTTGAAGCATAGAATCACATCATGTGTCACTCTGGACTCTTCTGTCTGCAGGTCTGATCCTCATGGTTCCTCCGCTGGGCGCCAGGTTCACCCACACACTCCCCAACACAAAGCCCTGATTCTGTCTCTCTCCCACACACACACACACACACACACACTTACTCACACACTCACTCACACATATTCACACAACCCCCTAAAGCTCTCTAAAGCTGTGCCTCTGAATGCACTGTCTGTATTTAAACACTTTCTGAATGGCCTCTTGTGAAAGACCACACGAGGTTGCCAGGTCTGTGTAATAAAATCCACCCAAACGATCAATAAAAGCCGACACTTGTTAATCCTGCGTTAAACTCCATAATCATGGCTGCTGTTGCCAGATTTACTAAACATCACGGTTTGATATCATTACAAACATTTTCATACATTTATACAGTAAATATAAACATAGTTTGTTATTATTTATTTATATATATTTATATTTACCACCACTGTCCTAGTTTCTACAGTGTAATAGACCATGCATTTACAGTTTGCTTTCAAAAAGGATTTAAGGAAACCACTTAAAACACTATGGGTTGTTCTCTTATAGGAAAATAATCCTAAAATAATCCTTTTTCTGATCGTCATTCCAGACATTTGTTATATTTACACCAAAATACGGTCTGTTTTGGATTGATATAAAAGGTGTAGATTGATAGAAGCACACCTTTTATTAATGTGTATCTTACTTGTTTGTTTATGTATTTGTTTATAATTAGGACAGGGGGCTTATTTGGAACATATTCCAGGCAGGTACAGGTTTAAAAAAAAAATTGTGTGTGTATATATTATTTATTTATTTATTTATTTATTTATTTATAATAAAAAAACTGAGATACAAATATGAATTCAGATATCTGGGGATTCAAATAACCACACCTGTCACTAACCTGGGGATAAAACACACACCTGGCAGCTGTGCACCCCACTCATCCGTTTTATATCCGCAACACACACACACACACACACACACGTTCCCTGAGTGTACAGAGAGCGTATATGGTGGTGAATGTTCTGAGCACATGGCTGTGTGGACGCTCGGTGGTATTAGAGAACAGAAAACCACAGCTCTCTGTAAATAACGCTAATTTACGCTAGGCGTATTTATGGCGCGCTCCGGGATCCGGAATGTTCTGGCCTGAAATGTGCTGGTCCTGGAAACACAGTAGCGGCTTGTCTGCAAATTGGGTTAGTCAACAAGAAGAGCTGCGGCGTGAGCCGCAAGAATGATAAATACAGCTCAGAGCTCTGCGTGTGGAGAAATTACATCCTGATGGACTGATTTTTATTAAAGCGGCCACATTCCAGAGGAGGGGTTTTCTGGGTTTATTTTATTTCATTTTAGTCTTCTTTTTTTATTTTTTTATTTATTTTATTTTTTTTTTTTTAGGACATGACACAAAAAAAAGCATTTAGGAGATGTTCAGGATTTATTTTAATTTTTCTCGTGAGTTTAAAATAACTCTGGAAACATGTCTGCTTTGTCTTTTATTAAAAATGCCAAGATCTATGAATATGCAAATTTAGGAACGCCCCCATATCCCCAGCTTCCAAACAGGGTTCTGCATTACTGTAAGGGTGTGTTGGGCATCCAGGGTCATATCTGGAGTTGAATTAAGGTTTAAATTGCATACGGTATCCAGACCTCATGTTGTACTCGAGCGTTATTCAGGATTTACGTGAAAGCTACGCGAAAGGGGCGGAGTTTAAGTAAAACCGAGGTGTGTCTGTGACCTGTTGTGGTTAATCGGTCAGACTGTGGCGCTGGGATTAATACTGCTCCACCCTCGAACCGATCTCGATAAAGGAAAACGTGCTTAAGTTTAACGTCGGGAGTCGTGCGTAAGTGAGACACGCCCCTGTTTTAGACAAGCTCCACCCCCTCATGTTTAGCTCTTGTGTAACTTCTGAATAGCGCTTAAGTCTATAGTTACGTTTGAGGTCTGAATACTGATGTGTGTAACGTGAGTATTTAATCTTCACTTAACTCTGAATACTATACAACTTTATTATTATTATTATTATTATTATTATTATTATTAAGATGAGAAGCGAGTGAGCTCTGAGTTCTTCATAAGATTTCAAGTTCATGGCAGAATGCAGTGCAGCCTGACATTGTTTCAACTTTTTTGCATCATCTTGTCACTCTAACACGTTCACCAAGCATAAAGTGTGTGTGTGTGTGTGTGTGTGACAGATCAGTCAAAAGAAGCTGAAGAAGTATGAGAAAGAGTATCACACGATGCGAGAACAACAGGAACAGCAAGAGGCCCCCATCGAGAGATATGAGGTAACAACCGTGTGTGTGTGTGTGAGAGAGAGAGAGAGGGAGAGAGAGAGAGAGAGGCGAGCTCTGTAGTGTGACGGCTCTGAGCTGTCCCTCGTTAGCATACACGCTGTGTGTCAGTAATGAGCAGCGATCTGAGCGAAGTCTCACCTCCTGGCTCTGGGGACGAGTGGAGCGACAGAGCGGTGGGAGAGAGGGATTGGGTAAAAATAAGACGATGGAAGGATCACTGATGACTGAGCTCCACTCTGCTCAGGAGAACCTTACACACCTGGTTCACTGCTCGGATGCTGTTCCAAAACGAAAACTGTCTAAACAGCCCACGTTCCACGTAAAGTGCACTAGATAGGGTCTACTGAGCATATAGTTCACTAGATAGGGTCTACTGAGCATATAGAGCACTAGTTCGGGTCTACTGAGCATATAGAGCACTAGATAGGGTCTACTGAGCATATAGTTCACTAGATAGGGTCTACTGAGCATATAGAGCACTAGATAGGGTCTACTGAGCATATAGAGCACTAGATAGGGTCTACTGAGCATATAGAGCACTAGATAGGGTCTACTGAGCATATAGTGCACTAGATAGGGTCTACTGAGCATATAGAGCACTAGATAGGGTCTACTGAGCATATAGAGCACTAGATAGGGTCTACTGAGCATATAGAGCACTAGATAGGGTCTACTGAGCATATAGTGCACTAGATAGGGTCTGCTGAGCATATAGTTCACTATATAGGTTCTACTGAGCATATAGAGCACTAGATAGGGTCTGCTGAGCATATAGTTCACTATATAGGTTCTACTGAGCATATAGAGCACTAGATAGGGTCTACTGAGCATATAGTGCACTAGATAGGGTCTACTGAGCATATAGAGCACTAGATAGGGTCTACTGAGCATATAGTTCACTAGATAGGGTCTACTGAGCATATAGAGCACTAGATAGGGTCTACTGAGCATATAGTTCACTATATAGGTTCTACTGAGCATATAGAGCACTAGATAGGGTCTACTGAGCATATAGAGCACTAGATAGGGTCTACTGAGCATATAGTTCACTAGATAGGGTCTACTGAGCATATAGTGCACTAGTTTGGGTCTACTGAGCATATAGAGCACTAGATAGGGTCTACTGAGCATATAGAGCACTAGATAGGGTCTACTGAGCATATAGTTCACTAGATAGGGTCTACTGAGCATATAGTTCACTAGATAGGGTCTACTGAGCATATAGTGCACTAGTTTGGGTCTACTGAGCATATAGAGCACTAGATAGGGTCTACTGAGCATATAGAGCACTAGATAGGGTCTACTGAGCATATAGTTCACTAGATAGGGTCTACTGAGCATATAGTGCACTAGTTTGGGTCTACTGAGCATATAGAGCACTAGATAGGGTCTAGTGAGCATATAGTGCACTAGATAGGGTCTACTGAGCATATAGAGCACTAGTTCAGGTCTACTGAGCATATAGAGCACTAGATAGGGTCTACTGAGCATATAGTGCACTAGATAGGGTCTACTGAGCATATAGAGCACTAGATAGGGTCTACTGAGCATATAGTTCACTATATAGGTTCTACTGAGCATATAGAGCACTAGATAGGGTCTACTGAGCATATAGTGCACTAGATAGGGTCTACTGAGCATATAGTGCACTAGATAGGGTCTACTGAGCATATAGTTCACTAGATAGGGTCTACTGAGCATATAGTGCACTAGTTTGGGTCTACTGAGCATATAGAGCACTAGATAGGGTCTACTGAGCATATAGAGCACTAGATAGGGTCTACTGAGCATATAGTGCACTAGATAGGGTCTACTGAGCATATAGAGCACTAGATAGGGTCTACTGAGCATATAGTGCACTAGATAGGGTCTACTGAGCATATAGAGCACTAGAAAGGGTCTACTGAGCATATAGTGCACTAGTTAGGGTATTTGGGCATATAGTGCACTAGTTAGGGTATTTGGGCATATAGTACACTATTTAGGGTATTTTGGGCATATAGTGCACTAGTTAGGGTATTTGGGCATATAGTGCACTAGTTAGGGTATTTTGAGCATATAGTACACTAGTTAGGGTATTTTGAGCATATAGTACACTATTTAGGGTATTTTGAGCATATAGTGCACTAGTTAGGGTATTTTGGGCATATAGTGCACTAGTTAGGGTATTTTGGGCATATAGTGCACTAGTTAGGGTATTTTGGGCATATAGTGCACTAGTTAGGGTATTTTGGGCATATAGTGCAGTAGTTAGGGTCTTTTGGGCATATAGTGCAGTAGTTAGGGTCTTTTGGGCATATAGTGCACTAGTTAGGGTATTTTGGGCATATAGTGCACTAGTTAGGGTATTTTGGGCATATAGTGCACTAGTTAGGGTATTTTGGGCATATAGTGCAGTAGTTAGGGTCTTTTGGGCATATAGTGCAGTAGTTAGGGTCTTTTGGGCATATAGTGCACTAGTTAGGGTCTTTTGGGCATATAGTGCAGTAGTTAGGGTCTTTTGGGCATATAGTGCACTAGTTAGGGTCTTTTGGGCATATAGTGCACTAGTTAGGGTCTTTTGGGCATATAGTGCACTAGTTAGGGTCTTTTGGGCATATAGTGCACTAGTTAGGGTATTTTGGGCATATAGTGCAGTAGTTAGGGTCTTTTGGGCATATAGTGCACTAGTTAGGGTCTTTTGGGCATATAGTGCAGTAGTTAGGGTCTGTTATAATCCTCAGGTTAATAGCTCATTTTTATCTGAGTTCAGAATTTGGAGTGAAAGTGCTTTACATAGGAAAGGCACAGTAAGATGATAGTGATGCAGTAATCTATAATCACTAAAGGCCTTACCTGTGTATCGTCTGATCAGGTGTGTGTTAAACCTGTATATAAAATGAACCCGAGTGTGTTGTGGTGTAATTGTTCTCCGCCTGTCTGGATGTGTGCTTTAAGAGCTCTCATGTCAAAGGTTGCTCTGTTCACTGGCACAGTTAATGATCACACACACACACACACACACACACAGTCACAAGACAAGCGAGTCACACGGTCTCTGTTCTCTCGTCCACAGCGGGAGAACCGGCGTCTGCAGGAAGCCAACATGCGTCTGGAGCAGGAGAACGATGATCTCGCTCACGAGCTGGTCAGCAGTAAGATCTCGCTCAGGAAGGACCTGGACAACGTGAGCTGCTCTCACTCAGCTTCTTTAACATCCTTTCTGGTACCCTGATGTGATCAGTTAAAAAGTGTGTGTGTGTGTGTGTGGCGTTCAGGCGGAGGAGAAGGCCGACGCCCTAAACAAAGAGCTCCTCATCACGAAACAGAAACTGATCGACTCGGAGGATGAGAAGAGACGGCTGGAGGATGAAGCGGCGCAGGTCAGCCATATTGTCTCTCCGTTCCTCCTGAGGGAAATATCACGCTATCACTGTGTATATCGATATATACTTTTTATTCTTCCTCCTCCACTCTTGTGTTAGAACCTCAGGAAAGTTCTCCAGGGCAGGTTCTGTGGATTAACACAGGATCTCGGGAGAGCTGAGCTCATATTTCGACGATCATGTCCTCAGAAAGAGGAGCCAAAGGGCATGCGTGGGTTAAATACGAGTTCATGTGGATGATTTCCCTTGTGGAGGTGTGTGTGTGTGTGCGTGTGTGAAGTATAGTTATAAGAGATATAAGAACAAATACGCAAAATTTAGCGAAGAAACTAAGGAAATGCACGGGATATTTCGGAGATTTTGGGAAATACCTTAAAAAAATTCCATATAAATTGGATCATTACGGTGTAGAAATGGAGTTATATTCCGGTTTTAAATTTAGAGTTTCTAAATGAAGCTGTTCATCTGAGGAATGAATCCTTTTTGGAGATGGAACGACTTTTTCAGAGGGAAGTATTTGAGGTAGTTGTGTGGCTCTGATGGCGTATGGATACGACGGAGCTTAAATTTACCGGAACTACTTTTCCCTCAATTTCTCCCGTGTTGGAAAATTTGGAAAATTAATTAAAACGTATATTAGAACGGATTTATCCGCTCTGAACCCTTACCCTATCGATTTATTCCATTTTTCCCCCACAAATTGGTCTCTTCTTGAACACCTGTGATGTTCCTGAGCAAATTTAATCCCTTTTATTGCCGGATATTTTCATATGAATCGTTTTATTTATTTATTTATTTATTTATTTTTTAGGTGACCACTTTCTATGAGAAGCAAATTTGGAGATTTTATTCTTCTCTCAGTCTACAGATGCCCTGGAGGGAGATTTATTTCATTATAGACGTGTTTAGAACCTATTTTATACGTACCTCCTATTTATTTTTTTCAATAAGTGTCCATTTTTTTGAGGATTTCTCCACTTAGGAGGACGTTTTTCCAAAAGCTTTTCCAAAAAAAGAAATCTATTTTGTGAGGAGCAACCTTGGAGATAACTGCGCTTTAAAATGTCGTTATTGAACCTCGAACACGGCCGCTCAGCCTGAGGTTATGTACATAATAACTCTGACTCTAAGGCGCCGGCTGTGTAAATGACACGAGCTAATTTTATACACGTTGCTTTTATTTGACTCGAGAGAGACGAACAGTCTGAGGTGAAGGTGAAGCTTGTACCGTCGTTTCTGGTTTCTGTCCAAGTCCATCGTGCCGGAGATGACGAATCCTGTGACATTGTGACACTATCTGTCCAATTACTGTGCTGTAATCGTGTGTGTGTGAGAGAGAGAGAGAGACACACACACACTGAGACAGCGATTACACAAGGGCTTGACATTTAACGTTGAACACGCTGCTTTAGAATAAGTAAGGAATATAAAACACGGTGTTTCTGTTAGAGTAACTTTTTCCCGTAACCGTACGTCCCAGAGTGTTTTATTCCTCTTGTACCGCACCCGTCTGCCCATAATTATCAATGTCTCTTTATTAAAGACCGACACGTCATACTGTAACGTCCACGAAACGAGTTACTTTCCGTTCTCGCTGACGTTTTATAGCGGCGCCGATGAGTTCTGGATTCTGATTGGTCAGGAGGTATAGACTCATTCTGTATAACAGCAGCTCTGACGGTAGTGCAGCTCGTTGCTATAGTAACAGCTCACTCACGTCCATAAAGAGAGAGGATAAAGAGAGAGGCTGGCGGGCGAGGGAACGGCTGTTTGTGGCTTCTGTAACGTAAGCGAGAACGGGAACTAACTCGTTTCACCATCGATAAAATGTGACGTAAAACGGCACTTCAGCTCCTGTACACTCCTCCACAGTTCATATCAGTTCTGAAGAGTGTGTGTGTGTGTGTGTGTGTGTGTGTGTGTGTGTCCTCAGCTTAAGGAGATGTGCCGCAGAGAGCTGGACAAATCGGAGTCAGAGATCAAAAAGAACGGCTCCATCATCGGAGAATACAAACAGGTCAGAACACACACACACACACACACACACACACACACACTTTATAAAGCCTTTATTTTATTTCATTCTCTTTATTTCCTTTTCTCCTTATTTCTCCTTCCCCCTGTTCTCCATCTCATTTCCTTCTTTCTTTCTGCTTCACCCCTCTTTCTCTTCTCTTTTCACTTTTTTTTTCCTCGTTATTTATTTTTCTCCCTCTTTCATCCTTCATCCCTTTATCTTCCTCTTTTTCTCTTCCGTCTCTTTGCGGTCGCTGTATATTTTCCTACCGGGAAGCAAATCTAATTACACTGCATCATTAAATAATAATAATAACAATAATAATAATAATAAAAACAATACAATATATTGATATGTATGATATATTTGCATACCATAGTGTGGGTTTTCACATTCATTTATTTATAAAGTTATAAATCCTATTTACTTGTTTTTATTTATTTGTTTGTTTATGTTTGTTTATTTATTTATTATTTAATCTGCATTAAACTCATTTAAATGCAGGTAGGGTTGTATTAAATTATAGTGATACATGGATATAGGCGCGTGTGTGTGTGTGTGTGTGTGTGTGTGTGTGTGTGGGATCAGTGCACAGAGTGAGCTCAGCTCTGTAAAAAATAGTGCTTATGTCCCTGTAGAGTTGCCTTTAATGGGACCTGCTGACAGTGTGATTCATGATCCAGCACGATAACAGGGTCCACACACACACACACACACACACTGTTCTTAATGCTTCCAGTATGACTCCTTAAAACAACTACACCCACTTTGATTGGAGTTTTAAAAATATAGTTATATACAGCTCTAAACAGTTTTCTCTCTCTTGAAATAAACAAACAAACATGAGCCGTTGCTATAGAAACGGTAACGTATCAGAACGAGCGTATTAATATAAACCTGCGCTACTGTCAGAGCCGCTGTTCTAGAGAATTGATCACCTTCTGATTTGAGAATTTAACTGCACTGTGGTAGGAATTGTAATAAATCATTATACTTGCATTGGATTTATTAAAAAAAGCCTTTTTCCCCCATGGGTGCCAATACTTTAAACGGAATTACATCATCGTAGTTTCTAACAAATGAACAGAAACAGCACGGGGGCTTCACTTGAAAATGCGCATGTGCCGTGTACCCGTATTCCCCTTGTTGTGTTTGTTCCATTTCAGCTGTTAGTTGTTTCTGAACATTTGTTAATTAAAGAGAGCAATTATAGAACAACTCATTAGCATATCATTAGCATATGAAGTCGCACGCAGTTGATTGGATGTTTGTGTTTGTTTGATTCATTTCAAAGCTGCTAGTTTATCAGGTCACGTTGTAGGCGAATAATGACTGCATGTAGCCCTCCTGTCGTGCTGCATAAAGTATTGGCACCCCTTCTCCTCTGTCAAGCGGTGGAAAGGCTATCGCAGATATTATTAATTGGGTGGTGGATTACGCTCCTGTCGATTGTTTTGGCTTTTAATTCGGAAACCTCGACCTCGCGTACTAGCGTTCATGCGTTCTAGCTTAAGCCAAAATTACTGCACGTGTGTGTGTTTTTGTGGGCGTGGCTTTGGACAGGATTTTGAATTCTGAAATACATTCAATAGAATTGAATGTATTTATTTATTTATTTCTGCTGCTGTTGTATAATCCTAAATTCTAATGAGAACTGTTGTACTCTAATGACAGTAGATTTTCGACACTGACCAGTCACATGGAGGCGGATTAAATCGTTATCTCCTTTAGATCAAGCCTTCTGTTTCCATTAAGAAGGCGAATATTTCATGGCCGTTTGATTCATTAGAAATATTTCGATGAGGAACACGCGGGTCGGGTTTGTATAATACGCCGTCCGATATGAAGATGCATGCAGTGCAGGCGTGCGAGAGTTGATGAAGACGGCTTGCGCGTGTCACGCTGACGGCACACGGCCGGACAGGACGTGTGGTCTGGAGGAGAAACGCACTCCGCCGATTAAACGTTCCGCAAATTAGAACTGGGTTTTTTATTTGGCCTTGAAAACGAGAGCGAGAGAGAGTCCGTGATTTCCCAGTGACACGAGGAGAGGATTGTGGGTAATGCAATTAGCGAGAGACTGATGCAAACGGAGAGAGAACAAGACACATAAGGGATTAATAATAAGACGCCGGAGAGCCATAGAGCGAGGTTGGAGAGCGAGAGGAAAATTCATGAATAATTCACGAGCGTGTGTGACTTTAACCAATCACAAGAGCCTTTAAGTGTTCCTTTAACAATGGAACGTAAATGTAATCGCTGAAGGAACTTCCCAACAGATTTCTACCAAAATTCGTATCTCTATCACTACAGTGCTGTAGATATTGCGTAAAATTGATAAAAGTTATGAAGTTTCCACACCATGAAAAGAAACAGCGCCGTTTTCTAAAAGACTGGACTCTTTGTTTTTTTCCTAACATGGCCACACATTTTGAAATTTATAATGAATTCGTAACATTTTAAATTCACATGACTATGAAGTGGGTGGGGTTAAAGGGTGAGTTAAGGGGCGGGGTTTATTGTATAATTGAATGAACTCCAACCACGTCGTTGCTATTTGTTTAAATTTGCATGAGATCTAATTTTTTTTTCGTGTTAAAATAACTTGTAATGTAAGAGGATCAGGATCAGGATGGTGCTTGGTGTCCATGCAGTAGATTGGATGGTTTATATTTAACCAAAACACTGAAATGCAATGGGTTAAGACTAGTCGTAGACACTTGGTCGCTCTGTGATTGGATGAAATCGGTCTGCTCTCATTCATTCATAAATTTCTTTATTTCAGACTAGGAAGAGTTTTTCACATCATGTACTGTACAGCTCCTCTTATGAATGAGGTGTGTGTGTGTGTGTGTGTGTGTGTGTGTATCAGATCTGCTCCCAGCTGAGTGAACGACTTGAGAAGCAGCAGACGGCTAACAGAGGAGAGCTGGAGAAGATCCGGGTGAGTAACTCCTCACCGTTTCATCCACTACATGAACCTGTTTGTTTATCCCAATACACCTGAGGAACTTTTTTTCAGAACTTCATCTGTGACTTTAAACTGTTTATGAAAGATTCAGGATATAAACGGTGTGACCCCGAGTGGGCGGGGTGATTATTACTTACTCACTTACTCATCCACTAGGAGTCCAGAACCTTCAGATACGTTCCCACGACAGGAACCAGGACTAATCTTATTTCTTGGATCATAGACAAAGGAACCTTTCTGGTTCCTGCTCCAGAGTCGGTACTGTTCTTTAAGAAGCAGAGGCCACTGTGGGTGGAGCTGATGTACTAAACGTTGCCGATTGAGCAAACATAAGCTTTATGCTAGGATCAGGAAACGTTTTAAAACCACCGACAACCCTATTATTTCATTCCTCAATTTAATTTATTACGCACAGCATGGCAACCTAGAGGTAGTGTTTAGTTCCTGCTGCAGAGTTGAGGTCTGGAGTTGGGTTTTTTTTTCTAAGGACCAGGGCCTGTTGGGGGCGGAGCTTGTTATACTGAATGTTGCAAATATACGCTTTTAGTTCCTGCTCGCGAATCAGTACTTTTTTTTTTCTGGACCAGTTGACTGCTGACTTCTAAGGTCCTGCTCCAGAGTCGGTTCTGTTTGTCTTTTAAGGACTAGGGCTTATTAGGGGCGGGGCTTGTTATTCTGAACGTTGCTGATTGGTCAAATACGAGTTTTATTGAATGGCCGATCAGGAAACTATTTAGTTCCTGTCACAAAGACTATTAAGGATAGTGCTTGCTGTACCAATCGTTTGCTGATTGGTCAGACATAAACTTTATACGATGACCAATCAGGATCCTTTTTTGGTTCCTGCTCCACATAACATTTATTTATTTATTTATTTATTGCTTGCTTGTGGAACGGGGACTTTGTGGCAGGGTGTTGTCCTCTCCAGCACTCGCTTCACTATGCGTCGTCTTCATACACCAACTGGGTGGCGATGGCACCGTAGTGCTTGGGCCCGTCCTCGCCGTTCGCAGCTATATCTGTTGTTGTTTTCTCCGTATTACCTTAGCGGAACGGTCTGTTTTGCGAAGTTGGTGCTAATGTAGCGTGGACTTGCTTAGTCGATTACCGAAACTCGTTTTGACATCATGTTATTTTAAAAGAAATTCTGTTGAATTGAGCAGAAAGTGCAGGGTTTTTTTTTGTTTTTTTGTGCGTCTGGTTTAAAAAGCCGAGGAAATATTCTCATATGCACAGCGGTGTTAAATGGATCGAGAGAGACACTCTTTTCATCTGAAGTGACGTATCAGTCGCGGGGTTCAGGTCTGGGTTCAGGTCTGGTTTCAGCAGTGAGGTGGAACCTCTGCGCGGGAGATGATTTATTGCTCCCTAATGAGGCGAGGAGTAAAGTGGAGAGGCTCTTGAGTAGATGATGGGCTCTTTATAGGAGAAGTGGACTTGCAAGACAGACACAGATTAGTGGGCTGTCTGAAGACACACACACAGAGCTAACCGTGTGTGTGTGTGTGTGTGTGTGTGTGTGGTGTGTGTTTCTCCTGTGGAGAGCATCATCATCATCATCATGCTGCTCGTGCTTTCGCCGATAAAGAAAACATTGTGTTCAGTTCAGGCCAATTTCCACGCTTTGTGCTCCTGCTTGAGACCACGCTGATAAAGATTACACAATCAGCCGGCTTGACTCGCCCCGTCCCGACACTGATAACACCCAGCCGTGTGTGTGTGTGTGTGTAGATGAAGGTGGAGGGCTGTGAGAGGTGCAGCGTGCTCTTCAGTAAAGAGGGCCGTCTGAAGGCTCTGAGCGTTCCTAAAGAGCTGAACGAGGACGAGAACGACGAGGAGAAAGAAGCTCTGCAGGTGCAGCTCAGGGAGATGGAGCTGGAACTCGCTCAGACCAAACTGCAGCTGGTGGAGGCCGAGTGCAAGATCCAGGTACCGAGATCACCCGAGTACTCGCATTTACACCCGCTGCGTCACACTTACACCTGACTCTACGTTCACGCTCGCATACGTGTTTATATATATATATAATGAGAGGTCGTATGTGACGGGATGAAATAAAACCGTGGTTCTTTCATTTTTGCGGGAACGAGTAGCAGGTAGGAACTGAATTTCTGAGCAAAGGACTGAAGAAACGTTGTGCGGATCCGCCGCTTCTTCGCGGTGTCGTAGCGAGTTTGAAGAGAAATTTAGAGAAAATTCCCGTTAAAATGTCGCTTACTAATGTGAACGTAGAGGTGATCTAATCATTTATATTATACTTTAAAATGTCTTTATGGATTTTTATCGTTTGAATTGGTTCACACTGGTAAATTGTTGGCGCGTGGTAACGGTGTGCAGTGCCGGAAAGCATCATGAAGTCAAAAATAACACCGTGTATGAGACGGCCGTCTTAATTCCGCTGCGTTTTCCAGACTGTACAGCGCACGGGGTTTTTGCCGCCGAGCGAACGTGTGAAGGTTGTGTGGACGGACGGACTCACTGAAATGAGTGACGATGACCTTCAGAAAAGGAAGTGAAAACAGCACTTCCGGGTCACGTGACCTCGTTGAAATTCCCTTTTTTACAGTTACGCAGGAAAGTTTTGTGTTAATGACGATCAGAACATTGGAGATAGATTAATTGTTGCAAGACAATGAAGTATGGGGTTAAATCTCTGTGTGTGTGTGTGTGTGTGTGTGTGTGTGTGTGTGTTTCAGGATTTGGACCACCATTTGGCTCTGGCGCTCAGTGAAGTGCAAGCGGCTAAAAAGACCTGGTTCAACCGAACTCTAACCTCCATTAAGACGGTGACGGGAGCTCAGGGCAAAGAGACCACCTAAAAATCATCTCTCTCTCTCGTGCTCCCCCTCTCTCTCTCTCTCTCTCTCTCTCTCTCTCTCTCTCTCTCTCTCTCTCTTTATGGATCAGTGTGGTGAACCTCACGACACCCAAACGAACCATTTATTTTTCCCTTTTTTGTAAAAAGATCCAGATCTTTGCATAGAGAGAAAACAAAACACACAGAATATACTAAAGCAGAGGAGGCTTTAGCGCTAGGCTTTATACTACTGACTCTCACACACACACACACACACACACACACACACACACACACATTAATACCACACTCAAGCTACTGTTCTACTCCAGACTACTTGCACAAAATAAACCCACAAACATCAACAAACTAACAGCCTTCTTTTGGGAAGAAGACGAGCTTTTCTAATTTCCGTTTGATGATGAATTTCTGTGAGCTTACATGATTTAATATGTTAGACGTGTGTGTGTGTGTGTGTGTGTGTGTGTGTGTGTGTGTGTGTGTGTGCACTAAAGGAACCTTGTGCCATTGACTGTGAGTGACCGTACACGACAGTGATTTTCATCATGTAGGAAGAGGGACAAGGTAAAGAAGCACATTTTTATTTATATATATATATATATATATCTCAAATAAATAAAAGTAATGGCACCCCTCTTTTGTTGGCGAAGTACACTAAAGAGAGGAGCGATGGTCGGAGGGAATGAAAAACGGAGACCTCTGTTGAAGAGAAGCATCTCCTTTTTACCATTAAAGCTGCCATCAGTGATTTTATAAATATTCATCATTTATAACAAGATTCATGTTTATAACACATTCACGCAGAGGCTCTGGAACCCCCGGGTTCTCGGACTGTACGTGGGGAGGATAGCAGACTGGGAAAGTTTAATCAAAGTGGACCACTAACATCCAACCAATCAGGAAAAAGTCTGCGTGCGAAGTCCAGTCAAGGAAAAGCTCCGCCCCTCTCGCAGGCATGTTCTGATGGTGCGATTAGTTTTAATCGGCGGGTACACCTTTACGCTCGCTGATACACACATTAATGAGGGAACGCTAGCACGCTAGTTCCATCCCTTTTTCTTAGCATTAGCATTAGCATTAGCATTATCGTCGGTGGATGCGGTCTCGTCAGAGAGCTGCGTCCTGAAGCACTTATTTAGCGCGTGTATGAGAGACAACGCTCACACACACTCTCACAGGCATGCTTGTGCGTGTGCACGCGTGTGTGTGTGTGTGTGTGTGTGTGTGCGCACATAAAGGCTGTGTAAAGAAACACTCTGTGGGTTTTTTTTTTTTTTTTTTTAAGTTTTTGCACCTTACAGACATATTTATAACAGAATCTGTCTTGCTCATGTCACAGGAAGCCCCTTTTTTTCTTCTTCTCTCTAAATAAATAGATAGATAAATAAATAAATAAAAGCAGGGGTCATTCCACGAGGCACTGGCGGATTGTACATAAGAAGCATTAAAGGTTTTTGTTTGAATGTAATGTTTTATTTTGTATTTCTACTCCATGGTAACGTTACTAATGTTGCCTCCTTGTATACGTCGCTTTAAAGTTCTGTCTTTAATGTCAAACTGCTGTCTCTCATCTATTACATGCCAAAATTTATCCTCGTCCAGCATTATTATTATTATTATTATTATTATTATTACTACGTGTGTCTGTATGAACATGGTAATAGTGTAGCTGCATTGTGTATACTTCATCAATTTCAATATAAAGCTACCAAACACAAATATATCGCCTGTGTGTGTGTGTGTGTGTGTGTGTGTGTGTGTGGATTTATTCTCTGCGTACGTGTTTAAGAAGGTATTAAAGTGTGCACGTTGTTCATGGGGTGTAGACGAGAAGGGGTTCAAAATGAAAAAGGCACCGCGGGTTTACCCTTTCATGCAGTCGGTTTCAAGACCAAAAAAAAAAAGACAATAAATCCAAATGAAGTTTAAAAATTAATAAATTAAAAAAACGTGGGTCAGATCATAACTCAACCTTTGTTTTTTTTTTTTAAAACGATATTTTCTATACATTTGGTCAGCATTGAATATTTTAAAAAAATTTACGTAATTTAAATGCAGAAAAAATATATGATTCCAGGTATTTATACACGCGGACGATCTGTTCTGCTTTTATTGAAATTAGTGATCTTTAAAGTGAAGTTAAAATTCGTCTTTATGGCGAAACGAATGAAAACGGACCGATTTTTCGGAATAATTTGTGTATGAAAATGTAAATTTGTTTACAGTGTGAATAGAACCTGACGATGGCGTAGAGAATTAATTCTCGAGTCGTTTACGTTTTTTTAGCTGCCAGTTTTTCGATAAGAGTCTATTAATAACTTCATCAGCGGACGTGTTCATCGTTCGATGTTACCGTCTTCACGTTTGCTCCGAAGCGCCTCGTAACCCCCGTACCCGTCCTCGCCGATCATCTCGGCGATGTTTTTCCTCCTCTCCGATCATCAGGTACGTATCTTGGCACCTCTCTTACACGCCGCGTCACGTACGCTGCTCTAGCTACGATTTTAATCTTTTCTGCTTTTCTAAAAAAACGAATCCTTCTTACAGATGCCTTGGTGGTACGGAGATCCTCACCGTCACGTCATCTAGACGTCCTTCCTTTCATCGGGTGAGATACGAAGCGTGACCTCGTCCAACACGTTCACACGTTCAGATCACGTCTATACCGTTATTTATTTATTCTGACCCCCCACCCCCATGTAATTCCGGATACACGCCATTGCCGATGCTGATGTGAGTTGATTAGGAATGTCGTGTGTTAGCTAGCTGCTTTAGTTAGTTCGTATGGAGTAGCGTTCGAGCGCGTTTTCACTGCGTCGTAATTCCTCGTTGTCGATGACCGAGAGCGACCGATCGTCAAGAACATCATCATCTCCTAGCGTCGTGTGATGATGACGACGTTTTAGATGTTTTAAGATGCTGTAGTTCCTCGTCTTGCTTTGTTTCGATTCGTGAGTGCGTTTACGTACGCTAGGTTTACGCCACTTGGTATCGGAGCTTGTTTCACGTCCGAGCGAACGAGTGTGAGATCAGATTGATATCAGTATGTGTCTCAGTAGTGATCAGCACATTTTACACAGCTGCCTCCAAAGCAGTCAGGGTGTGCGTGTGTGTGTGTGAGAGCTGATGTTGGAATGCGGTACGATCCTGTTACACTCGTACGTCAGCGCTGTGCAGTCGGACCCTGAGAGTCGGTGTGTCACTCCGTCTCACGTTATAAACTGTGAGTGCGAACGGTAACGGATCTGCAGGAGTAGAGTATCTCCGGGGCTAAAAACAGACCGAGACCCCGCCCTGTGTCTGTAATGACTTTAACACACAGCTCTCGCCGTGTACGAGTCGGTTCCGTGCGTACCATCGAGGGCGTTGTAACCGGGTTCTCGTACGTTCTGCGTCTCTCGGGTTCGGTGAAACCCTACACTGTTCGAGAAGCTCGTGTCACCGTGTCACGATGCCAGCCCTGTCATCATGCACGCCACGGAGTTTTCTAGAAACGAAGCCTTTAATCACGTTTCCTCCAGCGTGGGGAGGACGAGGGGGAGGAGCTAAAGCCGGGCTTATGGTCTACAATGTTGGTACAGTTTATACAATAATTTACTGAAAGCTTTGTTTAAATAGTGTTTCACTGAGATAAAGTCCAGCGCTGGCGTGGCGTGGCGTGGCGTGGTTGCTTGGTAACCGTACAGTTTGACGTTCTGCATCAGGAGTTATCTTTACAGCGCGAGCACCTTTAGTGCCTGGACCTGCGGTTCCACTGGAGCGTGGAGTCGTACAGCGTACGCCTGCTTTAACGCGTTCTTCGTCCCCAATCTCCTTCTCCGAGGGCGTGATGACGTCCCAGAGATCAGTGTCTCTCAGAACATTCCGGACAGACACAAAAACACACCGCAGAGCAGAATGGTTCATAATCAGTACGTTTTTATTTCCTTTAAAAAAACAAAAAACAAAAAAAAAAACAAGAGAGAAGTTTTTACACTTCAGAGCATTTTTTTGTAGGTTAATTGCGTAAGCATTTTTGAAAGAGCAGATACAGTGACAGACAGAGACCACCAGGGTGTTTTCACTAATCAATAACCACAGCTAGGCGTGTTTACTTCGCGTCTACTCAAGCACAGCTCGCTCACGGAACTCCTGCACGATTGCCACGTCACATCGTTTAGATTATGACCTTTTAATAATATTTCAAGTGTAGATACGAGTCTAAATGTTTGATATCTTTTCAAGTCACGTCTAAAAAAATAATAGTAAATAAAAACAGGTAACAGAGTCGAGGAGGATGAACGCGGCGGAGTGAATATCTACAGCAGCGGAATCGTGGACGGGCGGACGGGCGGGCGGACGGACGGGCGGGGAATCCGGCCGCGCTCGCAGCGTTAACAATCAGACAGAGATGTAAACACGAACCAGGGTAAAACATCGGCATTTCCTCTCATGCGTTATACACGCAGCTCTTCTATGATTATACATTCTACTTGTGTACATTCCTAATGCTAGGGGACGATCCACTCAAAGCAGCTCTGCTGTAACGCACGGATTCAGGACGCGGGTTTGTTTCGTGAACCTGGCGACTCGCTCACACAGAAACCAGAGCCTGCTCAATTTCACCAGCGAGGCTTCACAGGTCCACGAAATGAAGCCCCAGACGTCAAACCGTGCGAAAGTGATCGGCTCTGACGGGGCGCTTTCTCAGGAATAAGTGAACGAGCGCTACGTGCTATTTAAACGTACAGCGTAAAGCGTAAAGCTGTCCTCTGAGGTGAAGAGGGGGTACGCTCGCTACGCTCGCTACGCTGCAGAAGGGTTTGTTCCGTCCTGTTCTTACCAAGATTTATCTCCGGACGAGTCTGAAGTCACAGCGGGCCGTTACAGAGCTTCAGATCGTTAGGAGCGAGTTTAACGCTCGCGGAGACTTTTATTGCTTCATCTTCAACACACACACACACACACACACACACACTCTACACCTCCATCACAGATACCTGCTGCTGCTGGACATCTGAACCCACGCCCATCAACTACCACTGACTACACTGAGGAGAGAGCGGGAAGGGGCAGAGGGGGAGGAGACGAAGGAACGAATGAAAATGAAAGGTAAAGAAAGGTGGCTGGGCAAACGGAAGGAAGGAAAGAAACAGAGGGATGGCAGAAAGAAGGGAATATTCGAAAGGGACAAAGAAGGAAATGAAAAAAGGAAGGCGTGAGCAGGATAGAAAGAAAAAGATGAGAGGGAAGAGAAAGAAAGGAAGTGAATACAGAACGGCAGATGGACAAAAAGGCATGAAGAAATAAAGATAAACAGATGGATAGATACAACAAAATGTAGAAACTGCTGTTTAGAAAAGGATTTGTGCTTTTGACTAAATCAGCTCTCTCTCTCTCTCTCTCTCTCTCTCGTGTGTTTTCTCACCATCTTTAACTCAATAATAAATAAAAAGATGGACGTTGTTCTTCTGGTTGGGATTTTTGTTTTTTTTTTGGTTCAGAAAATATGATGGAATGATGCAGCGTATAATATCACAGACATTCCGTACTTTTAATGAATTAAACCAAGACGTCGTTCGGTCCTAAAGCCCCGTCCTGTTAAAGACACGCCCCTTTTTTCGGCTCAGATCATTAAAATTCCAGCGAGGAGAATTCTGACGAGCGTATGCATAATTAATTAAATAAATCAACAAAGCGGTCGCACTTTAACCCTATAGATGCACTTAAAAGCTACAATCTACTACTAAAGTGTACAATATTTTAAAATAGCCTTTCTAAGTGTAGCAGTAATATTAAAGATGCTTTCTCGGTATTTAAACAGATTTTACCCAATAAATAATATTTACATTTGGTTTTTTTTTGTGTTTTTTTTGAAGTAACGTTATAAACATTCAGGTCTAATCGTTAAAGGGAAACTTTACCGTTCGCTTACAGCACATTCGAGTTCATTAAACAATCTTCATTTGCTGATTGGATTGGAACTTTACTGGATATGACTGATCCCGTTTGAGTTTGTAGAGTTACACTTCCTGTAATTCGCCTGGTCGAAGGCAAAAGTTTGCATCCCCCTTGTGGTTTTTATATCGGAGGAATTCTAAGATGTTAAATAAAGCCTGGTTGTCTTCCCCGAACACGACGACGCAAACGTAAGGCAAAAACCAAACAATTACAGCTTTCCACACAGCCGCTCAAAAGTTTGTGGACACCCGACTGACGTGTTTCTCGTGATCTTAAAGACCTTTTGATCTGAAGGTGCGAGATTAAACGTGAAATCGGCGTCGTAGAGAGAAACATCATCGTGCCGATGATTTGATTACAAATCAAATCCTTATTTAAACGGACTCGGAGCGAATTATTCCGAAAAGCAGGCGCTAAGTGTCGAGCGTCGGTGCGAACTCCTCTAATACGTTTCTGGAAGCGCTCGCGAAAGGCGTGTCTACATTGAAGACGCTAAAATTCTCAATTATTCTGATTTATTTTGGATTTTTTATCACGACCTCATTCCCATAGTTCCCTTTGTGTTACTCCAGAGTTTTTATGACTTTATTATTATTCTAAAATGGGGGAAATTAAGAATGAGTGCGTGCAAACTTTTGAGCGGTAGTGTGTGTACGGTTGGGGTCCGAGACACGACCGAAAAAGTGAGTTTTTGTAAACTGTAAAAATTACTCGAGAACACGAGCGATAGTACGGTGGTACTAACGTACACCGAACATCATCCCCAGAATCAGCGCCGAACATTTTGCTTTAGAGAAAGAAAAACGCGTTGAGAAAAAACACACACACACACGGTCGAAAGCTGACGAACACGTGGCTTATTTACGTTACGTGCGAAAGCGTCAAACTAGTAGAACTTTTAAATGGATCATTTTTTTCCCACCGTCATTACGTCACGATCTATAAAAACCCAACATGCTAGACGGCATACTTTGTCCTGAGGGTGTACAAACTTTTGCACTCGACTCTACAGCTGTCGTGTCGCGCGTGTAAATGATTCATAAACGCGGTATAAAAACAGGACTGAGGTTTCCGGTTCGGAGTACATCACTAACTCGGATTGTGCTTTGTGTTTTTAAAAATAATAATAAATAAATAACCCGGAGCGGACCCGCGAGCTGACCCGAGTGTGTGGACAGAACCGCGAGCAGCTGCGCAAGACTGTGTGAGTGTGTGTGTGTGTGTGTGTGTGCGTGTGTGTGCTTTCTAAAAACCTGTGTATGATGGGAAAAGTGTTGCGTATTGCTATGCGTATATGACGTGGAGAGCCAAAACACCAGGCTTTGGTCGAAGTTTTCTCTCTCTCTCTCTCTCTCTCACACACACACACACACACACACTCTCTAACGAGCAGACGTGGTCAAGCCGCTGAGGCGGAGAGGAGGAAGCATCGCTGATCTACGAGCTGTAGATTAAGAGAAGGGCGCTCGCTTGCTCGTATTGCATGTTAATAATATAGACGAAACGACTCATTGCTCAGTGTACATATAAAACTGGAAGAGAAAGCTATTCGCTATATCTTAAGGTTATAATAGTTACATTTCACTTTCTAAAATAATTTATACCAACAATATTTAAATGTATATGTATATATATATATATATATAGTATAGAAATATACATAAGTACATCAGTGTATCTACACATATATTTATAGTAGAGTTATACCATACGTATATATGCAGATATTTATTATAGAGTCACATATTCGACCGTGAATATACAGTGAAAAGGAATATATTGCAGCGCGAGATTAAAGACTGAACATTCACATCATCTCAGGAAAAGCTTCAAGCCGTAAAAAAAAAAAAAAAAAAAAAAAAAAAATAGTTCACGTGTATTGCCAAAGAGTCCTCGGCGGTGAGCCGAAGTCGAACGAATCGGGTATTGCTTTCATTACGAGCTGCTTGTGTTTGGGAGAAAGGAGGAGTGTGTGCAGTTTGGTTAGGGCGTTTCTGTGTAGGAGAGAGAGAGAGAGAAGAGAGAAGGAGAGAGAGAGAAGGAGAGAGAGAGAAGGAGAGAGAGAGAAGGAGAGAGAGAGAAGGAGAGAGAGAGAGCGAGCCTGGAGCGGTACACGACACTTTAGAGCCACACAACCTGATGGTTCTAGAAGTCAGAGAAGAGATCTTGAGGACCCAAGTGAATAATAAAAGGTGCGATGGTCCGCGGCTGGTAAAAGGGATTGTCAATGAAAAGACCACCTACAGTGAGGAGAAGAGCAGAGAGAGCTGAGATTAATAAGGGCGTGGGCCGGCAGGAGGCGGGGCTACACAGTCTGATGGGGTAGGATGGGAGGAAGGGGTGGGGTTTAGAGCTGTAGGCTTGTAGGGTCTCTGCTCTTTCGGGCTGTACGTGGGGTTTTCATTGAACCAGGAGGTTAATAAATTTTTAAACAATAATTAAAAAAAAAAAAAAAAAAGTTGCACGATCATCACTTTCCGTTAAAATATTACACCAAAAAAAAAAAAATTAAAAAAAAGCAGAAGGATGTGTAAGGAAAGGTATGTTGGCAACTTCCAAAAAGTTCCAGACACATGTGGTTAGTACATAACTCTGACAAATCAGAACCAGAACGATTTCGGAGAGAGTATAGTACACCATGAACGCCATCGCCATCAAAGAGAACAGGCCCCATTGGTTTCTGAGTGGACACAAGTGGGGGGAGGGTTTTTTTTGGTTTGTTTGTTTAGGAGATGATGATCATGAAGGATGAAGAAAGGCCTCCATCTTACAGCAATGGGGATCATGTGACGAGAGAGAGAGAGAGAGAGAGAGAGAGAGAGAGAGAGACAGAGAGATGGTGGTTCTCTTTGGTTAGTGATGGCCACATTTTCCTGTCACGGACCAGCGCGAACCCCTTCTGCCCGATCACGCCGTTACATCCTGTTAGACGGGAATTTGGGAAGATTCTAGATTGATTAAAGAAGTGGACAGCTGAAGAACTTTCTGAGGGACGGTGAATGTTGAGGTGGTTCACGCTGGCCTGTGGACGAGGAAGAACTTTTACAGCTCAACAGCTCACAAATCTCAACAAGACGCTCAACAAGAAGGAGGGAAAATAAAACACCCAAAAATAAGAGAAAAGAAAACGGGACATAAAAGACGATTAGGTAGCATATCTCCATGGATCCCGTGTTGCTGCTTTCGATTCTCCGACGTGTGCCGGTGACTGGACGCTCCGGTGTGTTGCCGTGTGTCGGCTCATGTACGGACAGGTGTTTGAGAGATTCTGCTCTGCGTGTGTGTGTGTGTGTGTGTGTGTGTGTGTGCGCGCGCGCGTGCTCCTCATGTTTCACAGCTACGCGTTAAAAAGCTACAGCGATGACGTGCGAGTTCTTCCTCGCGGCTTCTCGTGTACACAAAACTGGATGCTTATGGCGGTTGAATAAGATAAAGGTTTATTTATCAACAGTAGCTTTAAATTAGACCTATACATCCCATAATTTCTGCCGTCTTTACAGAGATAGTGCCTGTTGCCGGATCGGATATCCGTAATCCATCAAGCCATACTATAGAAAATGAAAACAACAAAGAAATCAAATAAAAAACAAACTTAATGGCAGAAAGAAAAAAAGAAAAGAAAAAGGCTATATAATTTAAAACTCCATGAATGAGGTAACAATTCACAGTACAAATCCTTCAAGTTTGGTTTTTTTTCTTCTTCTTCTTTAAGAACTTAAAAACCTGCGTGAAGTCGGAAATCGAATAAAGTCAAATAAAATCCTTACAAACGATTCTACTTAAAGTTCTGAACATGGTTTCACTCGGACATGCGTTCTGACATTCCCTTCTGATTTAAAAGCTGTGTGTGTGTGTGTGTGTGTGTGTGTGTGTGTGTGTGTGTGTGTGGATCTCCTGAGCTAAAAGAAGGAGTAGTGAGGGATGGGGTAGGTGGGCACTTTCATGATGGGCAACAGAAGCATTCTCTTGGGCAAACCTAGAAAGAGAATGAGAAGAGTACTGGACATGAGTGCGGGAGTTCAAGAACGAGAAAACCTAACGATACTGTACGACTCACTGTAGCCATGAGTGAGTGTGTGAGTGAGTGAGTGTGTGTGAGAGAGAGAGAGACACAGAGAAAGCAGGGCGAGGCGAGTCAGTAGGCCAGGTGTAGGAGCGGCTGAAGGTGAACCCCACAGCGTTAGTCCATACAGGAAAGCGAATGCAGACGATGACTGAATCATGAGGAGAAATTCAACTTGTGCCCTTCGTGTGTGGCGTCTGGAAAACCCCTCGGTGTGGACAAACTCTGGCAGCAAAAAGGGAAATAGTTTTTCTGCCTATAACACACGTTCATCGTCTAGTGCAGCGAGTTAAACGATTATATACACGCAGCCGAGTCGAACCACGCTGACGGATCTTATTTCACGTCATCGTGCCACGGGACGGTCAGATGCTCGACTCTGATTGGTCAGAAGGTGCGCGCTATTTCTGGAGCATGAATAGTTATAACGTTTTGTAAACGTTATATTTATATTAACACGGTTGATATTAACGCGTGTGCTCTACTACGTTACGGTTTCTATAGTAACAGCTCATTCACAGCGATGTGTACGATGAACGCTCCTATTAGAAACGTAACCTATTAAAGCGTGTTGTTTAACAGAGACCGTGTAATCTTGGCTTTTTTTTGTTAGCAGATGCTTATTTAACATTTATGGAAGGAGTCTCCGGTGTCAGCACGTTGTAACAGTGCAGAGAGAGAGAGCGAGAGCGAGAGAGAGAGAGCGAGAGAGAGAGAACGACTGTCTATCGCGGCTATAACAGGAACTAACCGGTCTCTCAGACATTCCTCATTTCTTTGAGCTTTTTTATTTCTTTCCTTACTTAATGAGCACAAAACATTCTCCACTGAGCGTGACCGGAAGCGAGAGAGATTACTGTACTGTGCGATGATGGGAAGGGGGCGTGGCTTGTAGATTCATATGTCGATTGGCTCATCTGCTGTTTTTATTTTTCAGTTCTAACTCATCGTAACGCAGCGTATTCTGATGTTAAAAGGCGGAGCTTCTATGCAAAATGTGAAAAGGAGGCGTGGCGTCTTTTGGTGTGATGTGATTTCCTGAACTTGTAGCTTTCAGAACTATATATATATATATACACACCAGAAAATGTCCAACTGCGACCATGTGGAGGTTTTTCCCAGACCGCCACACACTCAGTGTCTTAACTTCTACATTCAACTATAAACTATTTAGGATTGTCCTGCTGCATTTACACATCTCTCTACATGTACATTTATGGTAAAGAATCTTCTGGTTTGTTTGCTTTGCTCTGGAGTGCTTCATCTTAGTTAGTGTGTGTGTGTGTGTGTGTGTGTGTGTGTGTGTGTGTGTGTGTGTGTGTGTGTGTGTGTCCCAGTCCCAGTTTAGAAATCACAAAGCAGCAACAGGAGGCAGAGGTTTGGACGGCATTGGATGATTTGAGTGAGAGGAACATGCACACAGCTCTCCGAGACCAGAGAGACAACAGAGAGAGAGAGAGAGAGAGAGAGAGAGAGAGAGAGAGAGAGCGCTGGTTTCCGACAGCACCATACCGGGCTTTCCTTCACCCAGAGGTGCGCTCATTATGTGGCAGGCAGAGAGCAGAACCACAGTTACCCCAAACAGCCATCAGGGCTTTTTTCTGCTTCTATCCGCCCCACACATAAAATTCATTCAAAGCAGCTCTGGCCTGGAGAGACCAGAGAGACTCACTCGAGAGAGACACATGCGTCACAGAGCTCTGTGTGTGTGTGTGTGTGTGTGTGAGAGAGAGAGAGAGCCTAAATCTTTTGCTCATGCTATGAGATAACAAACCGATCGTCTCAGTCAGTGTGTGTGTGATAACCCTAACTAAATGAAGTGACACACTTCTGTAACGGAAAATCAAGGCTGAAGACATCTAGAAATACGTTTTTTCCCTTCTTCATGCCTCGCTTTTGACCTTTATCTCCATTACAGAAACACAGCAGCGCTCCATCTGATCTCCAACTCGGCCTTCGGCGTCCAGATTAAGATCCTTACGCTCTCCGGATCACTGATCAGAGAGTTTTAACAGAATCGTCATACAGATAAATCTTATCCTGAGTGATTAAATGATTTCTTACAGCTAATTTATCCCCCCCCTCACCTCAGCAGACGTTTCTCACGTGCAAAATCACAGTGTAATCAGTATTACGGTCACGAACAAAATACAACAATAGCGTGGCAATCAAATAACGGGGAAATCCAAACGTCCTTTTTAATGATTTCAATCCGATAAACCTGTGGATAAAACTCTCCGACGGTCCTGTGCCCGGGTCTACTCAGAAGGATCAAGGTCTCGAATACTTCTAATTAGACCTCAATTATGTTAGATTTGAAGTATATAAAAAGGATAATAATATTGGAGGAGTGATGAGGACTCAAAATAAACGTGTGATAACACTAACACTAACCGAAGATTCTGTACTTAACAACAACAACGTCGAAAGTGTTCGGGTTTTAATACTGAGGATCATTATTTGCCCGTATATATTTATATATTTACTTATATATTGGGATTTTGTAACAGAATACTGAACAGATAATGCGTCCTAATACGAATAACAGATACAGAGGCGGAGTATTCGGAGGCGGAGTTTTCAGAGGCGGAGTTTTCGGAGGCGGACGTTCACTGAATGAATTGAATCCCTGTGAATGAGCCGTTACTATAGAAACGATAACTACTAAGAACGAGAACATTAACACAAACCCGTCGTCTGCATTTGCTGCACTACTGTCAGAGCTGCTCTCAACGGAACATTTGCACAATCGGACCAATCAGAACCCAGATTCGGACCTCGTTCGGATGACGACGCGAGGCTGTGATTTCAGCAGGGCTTCCATCAGGAAAGTGTAAAGTAACCGGATCTACTTTATAGTTCCAGTGCTAGATGATAACGTTATTAAATCAAATTTCATGTCTCCGGCAGTACATTTAATACAGTTTTATTACACGGCTATTATTAAATAACACGTTTCTTGATTTAGGAACGGCATTGCTGCTTTGATGTTAGCATAAAGTGTTCAAAAACTCCTCACTGGCAGTGTGCAACTATACATCCATATTATACACCTGTTATAAGTGTTATAATAGACCTGTTACAGCATTTACATGTTAAAACTAGAGTAGGATAAAGTTAACGTACATGCCTGTGTGTGTGTGTGTGTGTGTGTGTGTGTGTGTGTGTGTGTGTACACAATAAAAATAGGTGTTTACACAGAGCCTCTCAGTTTTCTGAGTAGTGTGTATGTGGTTACTGTGCAAACAATTCTGCGTGTGTTTAAACACACTCCTCTTTACAAGCTTCTCTATATAGCTGACCGCTTCACCCTGGAGTCCTAGCTATGTGGTGTGTGTGTGAGATGACGGAACAGACACGCCAGTCGTCTGCAGCTCTATCACACACACACACACACACACACACACACACACACACAGATCAACAGCCGGCTGTGTTTGGCATCGAGAGCACGCGGTCATCTTATTCCCGGCATGGGACGAGCAGGATCAGTCCCCCGAAAAGCGAATCGGTGAAACATACAGAGGATCGACAGGACGTCTGAACCGGAGCATGAGCTGCACTAGATCCGTTTCATTAGAGCATCAGGAACACAGAAAACATGTTCACTCCAAACTCACGACGAGGGGTGTTGGATGAAAAAACTCTGCGTGTGGGGTGCGGTCATAGTAAAATAATCAATAACTTGGTGCGTGACCAAGCGACGAGTTCAACAGCAATTACAGTACTGAGGAACACCACGCCGTACTTTTTATCTGTTTAGTGTTACATTTAATGCTCACAAAACGAGTTCGTTCCTGTTCTTGCTTACGTTATAGCAGCTACGAACACTCTTTTCCTCACCCGTCTCTCTTTATTCTCTCTCCAAGTTAATACGACAAAAATCTAAACGCAGCTCGTCACATCGTCTTACTGAGAAACTGCAAAGAAGCGTAAACTCCTCTGTCCTGAAGACGTCGGAAAACTTAAAGTTACAGCTTCACCTCTCATTCAGTAACACTCTCTCTCTCTCTCTCTCTCTCTCTCTCTCTCTCGAACTCTGATCTCTCTCTCGTCTTTCCCCATCCTCAAGCCTTTATTGTTCTGGTGGGTTTGAGTTTTACAGTCGTGTAATTTAAACATTTATCTGTCCTTTTGGAGTAAGCAGGGTTTCTGTCCGTTTCCCAGTGCAAGCTTTTTCTTGGTAATCACGTACACACTTATTCAAAAATAAAATGGAATACTGTTGACACAACGCATAGGAGTGTACAGTTGCAACCAAAATTATTCACCCCCCCCCCCCCCAGTGCAAATCAGGTTTATTGTCAAAATGTACAGACTTTCAGCTGTTTGTGATGAACACATCAAACAAAAGCGATTGAAATAGTTCGACACGACGAACGCTTCAAGCGGTTTCCCCAAATTCAACTGAAAATGCAACTTATAATGACTTCTCCAGTTTAAAATGATTCACCCCCCTGAATAGACTCCCTCACAACAGCACAGATATGCAGAGCAGGTGTTGTCTCGAGCACACCTGATACTAAACTAATCAAGGGCTTCATTAGTTACAGCAGGTGTGCTTGAGCTGGAACACATGAAATACCTGAACTGGCTTGGGGTAGAAAATGTCTGAAATACCCGGACGGGGCAGAAAAAGGAAGATATAAACGGCTGCAAGCAGATTTGTTTGAAGGCAGGTTGTGAAAGACCCTCGAGTGACTGTAAAAGACCTGCAGCAAGACCTGGTGTAACAGACACTGAGGTTTCAGTGAGCACAGTAAGGCGTGTACTAAACTCAGAAAGTCTCCATGCCAGAACTCCAAGACGTTCAGCACTACTGACCCAAAAGCACAAGAAAAGTCGCTCAAAATCATATAAATAATCCACAGAAGTTTTGGGATTGTGTTCTGTGGAGCGATGAAACAAAACTGGAACTTTTCAGCACGATGGATCAGCGGTACGTCTGGAGGAAGAAGAATGAAGAAAGAACACTCTGTCCACAGTCGAGCATGGTGGGGGCTCGGTGATGCTCTGCGGCTGCTCTGCATCCTCTGGCACTGGAAACCTGCGGCGTGTGGAAGGCGAGATGGATTCATTGAAGCATCAGGAAATCCTAGGAGAAAACATCATGCCGTCTGTGAGGAAGCTGAAGCTTGGGCATCATCGGACCTTCCAACAGGACAATGATCCCAAGCGTACCTCAAATTCCACCAAGGCTTGGTTACAGAAGAAGTCCTGGAAGATTCTACAGGGCCGTCACAGTCACCTGACTTGAACCCCATAGAAGATCTCAGGTGGGATTTGAAGAAGGCGGTTGCAGCACGCAAACCCAAGAATATTCCTGAACTGGAGGACACTGCTCATGAGGAACGGGAGAAGATTCCTCAGGAACGATGCAGAAGCTCTGCATCTCGTTTCCAGCAGGTCATAACAGCATAAGGAGCTCTAAAGATGCTCGCCATGAAGGGGTGAATAATTTTAAACTGGAGAAATCATTATAAGTTGCATTTTCAGTTGAATTTGGGGAAAACACAAAGTATTCGTTGTGTCGAACTATTTCAATTACTTTTGTTTGATGTGGTCATCACAAACAGCTGAAAGTCTGTACATTTGTAGATTTGCAGTGGGAGTTGAATAATTAAGATTTTACTGTATATATGAAAGTACAGTATATTGGCATGTGTACTGTATGTATATATTTATAGCCTGTGTGTCTCTCTGTATCTCTCTCTCTGTAGTCAGGGCTGCTTGGAATGAATGCGGTCTCTCGGTGCTGTAGACAACAGGAGCCATTCTGACACTGCGAAAAAGAGGCGTGTGTCCAGACTCCGGGACATGAGGACATGAGGACATGGGGACTGGGGAAAGCAGGCAGACTCAGACGAGCAGCACCGACACACCCAGCCGAAGCGAAGCAAGGCTTGCTCCAACTACAGGAAGAACCAAAAGGTTATGAGCCTGTCCTCCCGTTGGCCAGGGGATCTGCCAGCATGGGTTCTTACTGAGACAGAAGGCTGGCTTTAAACACGCTCAAGGCCCAATTGAGAGCTGAGTAAATAGTTGGGGAAAAGGAATCAGGGCAGATTTGGACCCTAGACTCGTACCAGGGATGGGGGAGGGTGGGGGTAAAGGGCGGGGGAGGGGGAACGTACCGTAAGCTGGAGCGGCGGCCGCTGCGCCGTAACCGTACGGGCTTCCGAAACCTGCGGAGAGACCGTTTTACACACACTGTTACGCAACAATATTTACGGTCACGTTCTGATTTATGTACACACCCATAAACTTAGTCTACAACCAGATTCATCATATTAGACCATAATTACATTACACACATACAAAAGTCTTAGGGATTAAAGACTGCACTTTAAATGGATAAAAAGTATGACGTGTCGTTCTTTAATAAAGTTCTAAAAACTGTCACTGTTGGCATGTTGCCGTGGTATAAACGGTATAAAACGCTTGGGGATCTGCTGATGTAGGAAAATAATCAACTTCGAGGTGACGGTGACTCTGCTTCACCTGGTGTGACGTAGCCTGGGGCGGCGGCGCTGACGAAGGCTCCGCGTGCGAGTGCAGCTCTTCCTCTTCCTCGAGCGGCCTGAGCTGCGACGGCGGAGGCGGCTGCGGCGGCAGCAGCGGCAGCGATCGCTCCTTTATTCTACAACACACACACACACACACACACACACACACACACACACAGACTCAGAGCTTTGAAGCTGGAAGGTACGACATTCTTTTAAAAAAAGTTAATAAAAATCAACTAAATACAACTTATGTGACTTTATACGGTCACTTTATACGGATCGGTGCCGTCTCGAATTAAACTGAAGCTCTAATTTACACCACTATTGAAATGTCTGTTACATCACTTCCTGTTCTGTACGGTCTAATAAACGATTAGCGTTTGTACACATTGACAGGAAGTGGACCCGGGCGGTGTGTTTGTGCTCGAGGTCAGAGTATAGATGATGGATGTAAAGACCTTCAGGATGTGCAGCTCGTCACTGATCACGTTACTCGAGAGAGAGAGAGAGAGAGAGAGAGAGAGAGAGAGAGAGAGAGCGCGGTATTTATTGATTATCGATGACGACGACTGACCTGAGGGAGGATTTTTTTCTTCTTGTTTCCGGCAGCGTTGGGTCCCGAGAACAGTTTCTCCAGAGCGGCGAGGGCGGCGCTCGCTTTGGCTACCTTCTTATTAGGTCCTGCGCCTCGGAACTTCTGTCCGTCGACCTCCACCTGACGATAAATTTAAAAAAAAATCTGGCCTTAAATCAGATTCTTCGCTGATAGAAAAAGAAAACTACACACACACACACACACACACACACACACACACACACACGGAGCTTCCAGTGACGGGATCGCCATGTGACTCGCCTCCATGACGAAGCGTTTGTCGTGGCTGCCGCCGCTCTCGGAGATCAGCTCGTATTTGAGGCCTCGCCGTTTCTCGTTCAGCTCCATCACTGGGTTCTTACCGCTCGCCGTCAGAATAGGACCCTGAGTTCGTACCTACACACACACGCACACACACACACACACACACACACACACGCACGCTCTTTTACAGCTGTTTGTATACAGAAACATGCTAATAAATAAGAGGTCAGGGGCCTGTACCATGAAGCTGGTTTAGGTAAGTTTGAGTTTAGTTCGTGCCAACCCTGTGTTTTAGGTACCATGAACGTGGCTCGGCTTTTACCGGTGTTCATCACCTGCCTCGTCACTCATGGGGAACAAAAAGGTCTGAAGAACCCATAATGTCTGCCTGATGGATTTTTCTCTACAATGATCATTTGTGGAAAACTACAAAAACCACCTTCAAATCTAACATCGATCCAAACGTGTTGAAAGGTTGTATCTGTGGGACACGTTTCTCTACCACGACAGTACTGAAACGGTCCGCTCTCTCGAGGAGGAATCCGCCACTGCAGCTTGCAGCTATATCGTCCTTAGTTATTTAACAAAGCTGACTTAAGTAAGTAATTAGAGCGAATGTCTGAGGCATACGGTCAGGAAGGAAATGCGTAGCGAGTTACAGAGTTTTCCCACCTATAACGTCTATCGAGTCTGCCTGGTTTCACACCACATGCAATTACACACACTGAAAAGCGTCTGAGCGACGTGAAGGGCTGAAAATATCTTCGGTAGATCGTTCCTTCCTCTTTTATGTAATTTCACTTCTTTTAATTCTCTTACTCGATTGTTTTAACCGTGTTTATTTTCTCTTCTTGTTTTGTTCGTCGGTCCAAAAGGCCATTTCTGCAGCGCTACAGCTCCGTCCTTTGGAACAGTTTAGCGGCTTTGGCGTCCGGTTCGCTTCCTGCGGGTGAGTCGATTCAGAGTCGATTGAATCGCTTTCTCGCTAGAGTTCACTAGGGTGGAGGATGTGTTCAGACCCGGGTGTGATCTCGAGTGTGTTCTCACCCGACTAAAGGACCAAAACACACTAAAGGCTGTGTGTGTGTGTGTGTGTGTGTGTGTGTGTGTGTGTACCTCCAGTGTGCTGGAGCTGTCTGTGGTGTGTGATGTGTTATTGCACGAGTGTGTCGAGGTCTCGCTCTTGCCCTCGCTGTCTGACTTCTCATCTGCACTCATGGAGTCCAGGTCTGTGTCGAAGCCTGTTGGGTATCCCATCGCCTGCAGCACCTGTCCGTCACACACACACACACACACACACACACTCTCATTATACACGCTCGAATAACTCCAAACACGGGTGTGTGTACACACATCAAACCTTTACACAAATACATACACACACATTACACTGTTTGATTTATTTTTTTTCCCCCTTGTTATACAATTTAGTGGCCACCATTTTAGATTTCCTCCTCACCACTCGCACTATAAACACACGCTCCTGAAATCACATTCTCAATAAAGCCGAACGCTTGTCTAGGGAATTTACAGGATTCAGTTTTGTTTGTTTGTTTGACCCCGAACTCGCGTTTAAGTACGTTATAAGGAAATGTACCGAAAAATGTTGTCGTTTTTATATATATATATATATATATAAATATAAAATATGGCTAAAACACAGAAGACTGTAGGAAATTTTGCACACGTGAAAATACAAAACATCGCTGTTCTCTTAGTGTCACAGTGGATATGAAAAGTCTACACACCCCTTCTAAACGTGGGGGGAGAAAAGAAACCATAATCATGTCGGATCTCAAAATAAATAAAATGTTTTAGAGTACAGTAACCTGGGTGCACAAGTCTGCACACCCCTTAACTAAGCTAGCTATCTAACTGTAATGAGCGATGCATATTTCTCTCCTCAAATCGCTGATCTACAGTCAGTGTTAGAGATTTAGTGGAATACGATCCAAACGTAATACGTGTACATGCTGCAGTCTGACTGGTTTAAAGGTGAGAAGTCGAGTCGAACGCGGCGTTGATATTCACGTCGATACACTGAGTGTACGGCTCTGGAACCACCGCAGAACAAGTATACTCAAGGAAAAAAAAACAAACAGTGATTTTGTACAATATTACAGCGAGAACGTTGGAGAAGATTCCACAGATTCAGCTCGAGATTTACTTCATCAGCATAATTAGCATTTAAAAAAAAAAAAGACCCACAAACAGGGCTTATAAAGACATGTTGTCGTCAGTAAAGCTCTTCTGGCAAAGCAGGAATATATTATTGATTTAATCCTAAAATCAATCCCAAGGAGTCGATGGATTAAAGCATTGAAGATTAAAGCGGTACAGTCCGCAAATATGGAACAAAAGCCTCGCGTTTAAAAACGAGATCAGAAATCTCCAGGATATTATCAGACAGGACTTCTATAATCATTAGGTCGGATACGGTTTTGAATAAGATGTTAAAAGGTGTACTAAATCACCGCTTCAGTGAGAATAAAACCTCCAGGGATGTGTAATGGAACCGGAATTACTTTTACTGGAAAAGTAGAGGAAAATTTACTTAAAAAAAGAAAAATCAATAAGAACGATTTCACTTCGTCTGTGTTCGAGGCAAACTTGTAATTCTCCGCCTAAAAACTATTTAAATAAATAAATAAAAATAAACCACACCCTCTGGACTTGCGATCTCAACTCGACAACTCGGGTCTTCTTCTCAACTTCCAGTTCCTTCCCCATTTACGGAGTGACGCCAAATCAACATGGCCGCCTCACGCAGTGAGTGGACAGTGTAAAGTCCCACTTGGTTAAACACGGCACTTGGTTAAAGCTATAACGCTGACCGTGCTAATCACAGAGACCTTCACAGAGTTATCGCTAACGTTAGCCGGCTATCTTGTTGCTAAGCTACAGCTTCAGCTGCATGAATGCTTAGCCACCCAGCCCTGTGACTGTAAACGTGCAGGTAAAGTACCTTACTATGAGCTTTACGTGCGCTGAAAGAGCAAACAAAACGCACTCTTTCGTAGAGGCGTCCATGTTTTGTTTTTTTTCTCCTTTGTGCGCCGAATGTTCCGGTGTGAAATGACGTTATCGCAGCTCGCAAACGATCACTCACACGTCTCCACGAGCACAGCAGCGGTCTTCATACGACAGCGCTGTTCGACTCGGGATTCCGGTCTGGTGATTAGCAACTTCTTGTAGCGTTTCTACGGCATCGTTATCGTATCGTTTCTATAGTAACGACTTACACAGTGATGGCATGAGAGTGCTTACATAAACATTTTTTTTGTAAGGAGACGTTTAACATTCTGGGAAGGAGTCTCCAGTGTCAGCGCTCTGTAACAGTCAGACATCTTCAGGACAGGAGTTCACGCTTTATCTGTGGTTTCTCTGTAACGTTACAAGCTGCGTTTGTTTTTTGTTTTATTAACCAAGAGAGATTTTAAAAAAGAGAGAGACTGGTGAGATCAAAACAGATCAAAAGATAAAACTGATACGATGCACCACACACACACACACTGAATTATTCCTTACACGATATCTGTTTTTAAATTTCTTTTGGGTAAAGGAAGAAAAACAGTGGTGTTGTTGAGGATTTCAGGAATCCTGTAACGCTGTTCCTGCTACACTTCTGAAGCGCGTACACTTTTTCCTGGTTACACTGAATTGGATTGAATCAGAAAGTGCTATTCTGCTCAGTGATTCAATTCTCAGCATCCTTCTAGCTGAATCGTGTGTGTGTGTGTGTGTGTGTGTGTGTGTGTGTGTGGACCCTAACTGGTGCCTTTTATGGCTATGCTCTGGAGGAAAGAGGATTAGACCGGCTCGCTTCTCCAAAGTCGCTTTGTTCACAATCAGCCTGGAACAGCTCAGATTCTGACCCCGGCATTACCGTGCCCGCTGAGAGTGTGTGTGTGTGTGTGTGTGTGTGTGTGTGTGTGTGTGTGTATAAAAACTACATAGTCACAGCTGCAGTTTATTGCTAAGCTCTGCTACATCACGGAGGTCTGTACTGTGTTATCGCTACGTGACAAACTCGCTTTGTTTGGTTACTACGGTAACAGCCGGGGTTCCGGTTTTTTTACGTGGAGAATTGAAGTGCTTCGGGTTGATCTTTTTTTTATTGATCTGCACAGGGATGCACTGGAGATCTGTAAAAGTTAACGGAGCTGTGGCAGGAATGCGAGTCTGTGCAATTTAAAAAGGTTATTTATTTATTTAGATATTTTTTGTTCTTATTGTAACACTTGTAAAGCTTTTGTTTTTGACCAATTAGTTTGAATTCAGTTTAGTTCTCGAATACTCTTACACACATTTCAGCGTCTAACATCCGCTACCTGACCATCTTTGTTATTTGTGGAACCGAAACACACCTCAAGGTGCACAAACTTGTGCATTCAACCGTACACATGTTTGTTTGTTTTTTGGAGCGTGTTACACTTTCCACGTACTGCACGTTACCTTAACAGCTACGTGCAGCTTGGCCGTTTTCTTGGAAGAACCCGAGGCTTCGTAGACGGTTCCGTCCACGTCCACGGACATGGTGAAGACGGGAGCGTGAACCGGACCGGACTGAGACAGGAGCTTGTACTGCAGACCGGGACGGATCTGATTCAGCCGCATCAGGGCATTCATGGGCTGGTTGGAGTCTATTGCTTTACTGTCTAAAACTGAGAGAGAGAGAGAATGAGAGGGAGAGAATGAGAGGGAGAGAGTGTGTGTGTGTGCGAATGAGGGAGAAAGAGACAGACCGAAAGAGGTACAGAGATGATGAGAGAGACAGAGGAAGAGAGATAAAGGGTGAGAGATGAAGAAAGTGTGTGTGTCACAGAGAGAGACAGACAGAAGAAGAGAGAGAGAAAGAAAGAGACAGAAATAGAGACACAACGAAGAGAGCGACAGAAAGAGAAAGACACAGGAAGAGAGAGAGAGCGACAGACAGAGAGAGAAAGATACGTACAAGCATTTAGCAGGCAAAGAGAAGGAGATACAAAGAAAGAAAGAAGAAAGGTAAGAGAAAGATAGAGGGAAACAGATGGAAAGCAAGAAAGAGAGAGGGAGAGAGAGTGATGGAGGGAAACAGAGAGAGGGAGAGATAGAGGGAAAGAGAGAGGGTGAGAGAAAGGGAGATAGAGGGACACAGATTCAGAAATATAGAGGGAAAGAAAGAGGGAGAGAGATAGCAAGAGGGTGAGAAAGAAAAGGAGATAGAGGGAAACAGACGGAGAGAGAAAAAGAGATTGAGTTTGCCATGTTTCCTGGGATCCCTTTTAATGCATCATAATAAGAACTTAAAATAAATTATAAAAAATAAATAATAATAATAATAATTAGAGGTGGACCAATAGTGGATTTACTGATACTGTAAGTAAGTTGGGCGGGGCTTACCTGCTGATAACTCAATGTAAAATATTACTGAACTTTATTACTAAAATAAACAGTACTGACTGTACCATGACAATGTACTGTATTTCGTTTTTAATGAAATAAATATATAATATTAACTTTGAATAAATATTAAATAAAATAAAAATATATACAGCCAAACTGAATTAAAAAAACACTTCCAATAACACAACAAAATTAGTCCGTGATAGTTTTTATTTCGCCTCTAGAGGCCACTCTCGTACTGTATGATGACAGCGGACCCTTCTCAGCCACTCCCAGGAAAAACTATGGATAGTTCCAGCAACCGGTTATTGGTGCCAATTAATCAATAAAACGGTCAACCTATTATAATAATAGAGAGGTGGGGCGCACGGTGGCTTAGTGGTTAGCACGTCCGCCTCACACCTCCAGGTTCGGGGGTTCGATTCCCGCCGTGGCCCTGTGTGTGGGGAGTTTGCATGTTCCCCCGTGCTGCGGGGGTTTCCTCCGGGTACTCCGGTTTCCTCCCCCAGTCCAAAGACATGCATGGTAGGCTGATTGGAGTGTCTAAAGTGTCCGTAGTGTATGAATGTGTGTGTGTGTATGTGATTGTGCCCTGCGATGGTACAGGGTGTACCCTGCCTTGTGCCCATGCTCATGCTCCCTGGGATAGGCTCCAGGTTCCCCGTGACCCTGAAAAGGATTAAGCGGTATAGAAGATGGATGGATGAAGTAGAGAGATGTAGTGTGTCGTGTGATCCGTCTCTCTCTCTCTGTGTTTAATCTGTTGTGGGCTTAACGGCTACATTCTGCTCCTCTGAAAGCTGATTTGTGGAAGCAGCGCAGTGCGACTCGCTGAGAAATTAAATATCAACGGCATCGACACGCCGTGTGTGTCCTTAGTGAGAAACATCGGAGGAGAAGAGACAGAGCAGGCAGCAGAAGAGTAGAACACTATACACACACACACACACACAACCTGAGGGACAGAGACATGGAAGGAACCATTACGTGAAGGACCGAAAGAGAGCTTGTGAGAGCTTCCTCAGACAAACAAATAAACCACAGAAGAAAAGCAGAACCCACACAACTATCGAGAGAGATGACAGTGGATGATATGACTCTGAAAGATGTGATATGTGCTATTTTTAAAACACTCTGTGTGTGTGTCACCTTTTCTCAGATTGCGTTTCATTTTCTTGATGAGGTCTTTGTCGTCCATCAGGCCGTCCTCGTAGGGCCTCTTTAGCCCCGAACCTGATTAACGACATCCTCAGCATTAATAAACATAATAACAGCTCAATATTGTGAAATTATAAAGATCACATCATGATTTTAAATATTTAACATGTAAGAATAAGTGCTTCTGAGGCTGTAGGAGGTGAAAGGAGCTGATGCTCGAAATGTCAGATGTCATGATAAGAGAGGATGAGTCAGAAAGAGAGATAGAGGATAGGGTGGGAGAGAGGTGGAGAGAGAGAGAGAGAGAGAGGGGACAGGGTGAAAGACAGAGAGGGGGGACAGGGTGAAAGAGAGAGAGAGAGGGGACAGGGTGAAAGAGAGAGAGAGAGAGAGGACAGGGTGAGAGAGAGAGAGAGAGAGAGAGGACAGGGTGAGAGAGGTAGAGAGAGAGAGAGAGAGAGAGAGAGAGGACAGGGTGAAAGAGTGAGAGAGAGGATAGGGTGGGAGAGAGAGAGAGAGAGAGAGAGAGGATAGGGTGGGTGAGAGAGAGAGAGAGAGAGAGAGAGAGAGATAGAGGACAGGGTGAAAGAGAGAGAGAGAGGATAGGGTGGGTGAGAGAGAGAGAGAGAGAGAGAGAGAGAGAGGACAGGGTGAAAGAGAGAGAGGATAGGGTGGGTGGGTGAGAGAGATAGAGATAGAGGACAGGGTGAAAGAGAGAGAGGATAGGGTGGGTGAGAGAGAGAGAGAGAGAGAGAGATAGTGAGATAGAGGACAGGGTGAAAGAGAGAGAGAGAGGATAGGGTGGGTGGGTGAGAGAGAGAGAGAGAGAGAGAGAGAGAGAGAGAGAGAGGACTGGGTGAAACAGAGAGAGAGTAAGACAGGGAGAGTGGAAGAGAGGTAAAAAGACAGAGAGAGAGACAGATAAAGAGAGAGGAGGTGAGACAGAAAGAGGAACGTTACACATTTAATAGTTTATAGGTACTTTAAAGACATTTTAACTTTCTCTCTCTCTCACACACACACACACACACACACCTTCTTTATCTGACCAGGGGTATTTTGATGAAGGTTTGTTGGAGGGAAGTGGATCCATCTCCAAGACCTTGTAGATCTGACCGAAAGCCATCAGCCGGAGAGCGTGCTGCAACGCACACACACACACACACACACACACACACACACAGAGTGTTATAATAGACAGTACATTGTCAGCTCATTCCCAGAACAATGTTGAGCTATATGAGGCGTAAAAACATCCACACGCTTCCTTTAACACGCGGCCGCTGCGTCGTTTTTCACCCTGATGAAACTCTCAGAGCTGAGCCGTGACCCCGAGGTCACTCCGACTGCTTAGCAACAGCAGTGTGTTCGGCTGGAGGTTCATGGGGGGGCGGGGGGGGACTCGGCGCTGATGGATTTTTGTGAAAGATTCGCATTAAGAGAACTAGCGGGAGTTCGGATCCTTTCAGAAACGATAAATAGTAGAGCAGGGTCAGACTGAACCACGACACGCTGTGCATTAATGCATTGATCTTCCTCTCACCCCTCAAGCAGCACAGCTGACCTGCGCAAGTCTCTCTCTCTCTCACACACACGTTTTAAAACTGCAGAAGAAAAGTGCATGACGTATAAGACAGACCTCAGAGCAGGAAGTCAGAACTGTTTTCATGTCTAAAGTCTGTACTAGAGTTAGATGGACACTTCTGATTGGTTCTCAGTGAGGGTTGTTCTTCCTCTGCAAATATTTATTACACAACACGTGCAGCAGCCACTGAGGAGGCGTGGCCTTTATGCAAGTCATTAGCACTGAAGGAGGCGTGGCCTTTATGCAAGTCATTAGCACTGAAGGAGGCGTGGAATTTATGCAAGTCATTAGCACTGAAGGAGGCGTGGCCTTTATGCAAGTCATTAGCACTGAAGGAGGCGTGGAATTTATGCAAGTCATTAGCACTGAAGGAGGCGTGGCCTTTATGCAGGTTATTAGCACTGAAGGAGGCGTGGCCTTTATGCAAGTCATTAGCACTGAAGGAGGCGTGGCCTTTATGCAAGTCATTAGCACTGAAGGAGGCGTGGCCTTTATGCAAGTCATTAGCACTGAAGGAGGCGTGGCCTTTATGCAAGTCATTAGCACTGAAGGAGGCGTGGCCTTTATGCAAGTCATTAGCACTGAAGGAGGTGTGGCCTTTATGCAGGTTATTAGCACTGAAGGAGGCGTGGCCTTCATGCAAGTCATTAGCACTGAAGGAGGTGTGGCTTTATGCACATCATTAGCAATGAAGGAGGCATGGCCTCCATGCATATTATTAGCAATGGAGGTGGGGCCTTCATGCATATTATTAGCACTGAAGGAGGTGTGGCCTTTGTATCCATCACTCACAGTGAAGGTGTGGCCTTTGTATGTCACTCACAGTGAAGGTGTGGCCTCTCAGTATGTCTGTACCAGTGCTTTCAAAGTCTCCTGGAGTACGAAAAATTATTTTGGTTGCTGAACGGCTAAATGAGTTTGCTAATGAATCAGTGTAAACGAACAGCAGTCAAGCTACATGCTTCCCGAGTTTATTTATTAATCAACACTACGTGCAGCGGAGAGGATTAACGTCATCATCAGTTCAAACACAAACTATTAGCGTTGAAGGACTGCTAAAGTCTAATCTACCAAAGCTCAATTACTCGTCATTATGTTTCGTGCTTTCAAATCAACAGCCGTACACTCAATTTGAGCTCACTCCCACTCTCTCACACACAGACACCCCCCCCCACCACACACCCCCCACCGTCTCCACTCAAGTCTGCAGGTAGCTATTTTTAAACCATCAATTGCTGTAATTACAACTATTAAATAAATTATAGAGGGAAAAATAAAAACCCCAGAAACGGTCAGTAATTATTCTATTTTGACGGAGCAAATTCCTAAACAGCTACTCGCTGCCTCTTCACCACGTCATCATGAACCGCTCTGGAAGAGAGCTTCACTTATTAAACCCGGCCACCGACACTCTAACGAGTACGCAGGCGTGGAAACAAACTGCGCGTTTTCTGAAAACCAAAATTAGCATTTTGTAGCATCAGGAAGAGCTGACTCGCCATTTCCCGTGTTAGTGAGGCGTGAAAGGTTTGCTGGGGGTGTGAGCTTCTGTGTGTTAGAATAACCAGGACAGGACGCTCGCCCTCGCTCGGTCAGTCCCATTTCCATCACTGCAGTCTAATTTCAGTAACATTGCACTGAAGGGTGGTGCTCACAGAGCTACAGTAAACCTACATAAGCATGCACGGACACTGAATAAAGCTTTATTCAAATACTTTTATTAAAATTGTCAATTTGAATAAAGAAAGAAAAAAAAAAAAAGAGAGAGAGAGAAACCGATTGTCACACAAGGCTGTTGCGGGACTTTCGAAGCTCACGTTAAAATCGTGACGACTCTCACGCTTCTGTAGGTCACATGACATCACAGCCTACAGAAATAAACCTCATGAGGTGTAACTCTATGAACACTGCGGTTCAGTTGCATGGTTACGTGTAATACAGGACGATGCTTTAACGCTCTTCTTATTCGTAGTTACTTCAGATATACCGAAGACAACTGAAACGGCATGGCTCCGCCCACTAACAACCTAGCACCTCCCGGGAGCACAACAGCAACCGTTTAACATACCAGCAAATCAACTGAGTAACCCTAACCCTACAAACCCCCCCACCAACACCTCATCAACCACCTGGAATGCCATAAGAACCACCCGTTCTCCTCCAGCTCATGGTGAAACCTCCATATTCCTTCAAGTTTTTTGACTTCGATGTCTCGCCGTTTCGTATTAGGCCGTGGATTCGGGGAACAGTGGTTATTCTGCACGCACTCCACCGGCCATCAGTTCATATTTCCAACAGACGAAAATGCAAGCAAAAATAACAAAATCTGAGGTCCCACCACGCCCCAAATCCACACACTGGTTCTTTAATTAAGTAGAGAATTTGCTACAGAAATCAAAATAAAATGGACAGTTGAGCTGAGGAAGAGGGGGATAAAGAGAGGGAGGCCATTCACAGAGTCTCAGAAGATGTTCTGCAATACAATTCAGCATTCTAGTATCTTTTCCCCTTCCTTCAGTAGAGAGATGTGTTTTAATGATGGAGCGCGCACACAAACACACAGGTTTCAGGGGCACCGCTTTCCCACGCACATTACAGACAGCCGGCCTTGAAGGAGCTGCTGCTAGATGGTGTGTGTGTGTGTGTGTGTGTGTGTGTGTTCACCAGCGCAGATAAGGCCTGTGTGTGTGCTTGTGTTGGCAGTAATGTGAAGACAGTAGATAAGATAAGACTGCAAGACTCTTTCTTTTTATCTTTTTATCTTATTCTCTGGCTGAGCTCACAGTTCTCACTCTCTCACTCTCTCTCTCTCACACACACACACACACACACACACACACACACACACACACACACACACACACACGCACACGCACACACAGCTCAGTAATCTGAAGGATCTCCACTCGTCAGGCTACGCTCTCCGTCCTCACCTGTCCCTCTGATTTATAATTCACGATCAGGGAAAGACTCGAGGTCAAATCCGCTCTCGTGCCATCAGATATCAGACGTGAGGGGGTGTGAGGTCACCTGTGCGCTGTACGTGATGGCCTCCGCCTGCTCGTCCGTCATGGCCGCCAGCGTATCCGTCGGCTCCTTTTCGCACGGGTCGTGCAGCCCCGGTCCACCTGACGACGGAGGAAACTCTTCTTACACGGAGGTCAAACAAACAGCACGAATAATGAATGAAGGAAAACGTTGGATCGTGTTATCGTGTTAGCATGCTGACGCACTACGCGCTAGGTCGCGCTCGTTGTCAGAGCTGTGCGATTGTCCCGGTACACCCCAGGGGTTTTCAAACTACAGGTCACGACCCCACGTCTCGAGACGAACACGCCATTCCCTTTTTTTTTTTTTGAGTGTTCCGTTCATTCAATAACAAAATCGGATTCTGAGTGCTGATATATCGTGTTACTGGGAGTCATTACATTCACACACTTGAATTAATAGCGTACGTGTTAATTTTCACCCTCACGCTGACTCAACATTCCTCCGTCCATCTACCTCCGCCAAACAAACTAGGGTTGTGTCTCAAATCGCACACTCGTGTCCTGTTCTACTAACGCTCGCCATATTTCCCATTACAGCTAGTGTTCGGACTGTAAAACCTCTCGCGCAGCCTTCGCACCTACAGAGGTCTGTTTTGTGTACCTGCCCTTTAGATTTTCTAGATTCAGTAAACGCTTTCTGAATCGAGTTTTTGATTTGAGACAGTACATGACGACAATCACGACGACGGCAGGAAGTTTTAAAGCTGGTCAACGTCGCTGTGCGTGCACGCCGAGTCCCCTGCTTCACATCACACAGCCCTGGCGTGGACGATTTCCCTAGAACACCACAACAGACTGTTACATCAGTGCAGGGAAAATTTCTTTGGGGTTTTTAGTCATTTCCGTTACACATATACGTACATGTTTACTGACTTCATGCAATTACAGTAGTCTTATATTAGAAATGCAGAGGCTTGGGCTCACAGAGAAAATTCCATATGGGGTCATTTGCCCCAAAAGTGCCCCTTAATCATTACTATCATCATTACTTAACCCTCGTGACACGTACGCCCCTGACTCTGCCGCCCATCCCTTTACCCTTCAGCTACAGTAAACTACGCATCACTTCCTGCTCGGCAAGACGAGGTCAACGAGGACGCTAGGCTGATGCAGATGTAGATCTGATGAAATATTAACGTGTGCATCTTTCACTATTAATTAATTATAACCATGTAAAAGCATGCGAGGAGTGCAGATAAACCGGCTATAACCGGGACGGAGAAAACCAGGTCACGTTAACCCTCGCGACCCCGAGACAAATCAAAGCTTTACACATATTGCACAGCTTTTTAAAAAATTGAGATGATCCCGTCCTCCCGGACGTTTATCCTATCCCTGACTGGGATTACGGAAAGCCGCTAATAATCGTGGTTTTCATTTCAGCACCCGCTCGGACGAGCTTTACCGGGCGGTTTGTTGAGGGTTAAGTAGCCGTGAACAGACCAGGGCTGAGGTTATTACAGGACCATAAAACAGAGGAATGGAAATCACTAGAGATGGACTGATATGGATTTTTTATGACCGATACGGATTATCTGCATGTTTATGTGCCCGATAACCGACATTTATTTATTGTTTTACTTGTTTTTCCACACAATGATAACACCACTGAACTGAACGCACAGTTTTATACAAAACCCTCTTATTTATACACCAATAAACAGACGAGTCTGAAAGAGTTCAGAAAAATAAAGTGCTCTGTTAGGGTCTTTTTTATTTTTATAAAATATTCGATGATTTTGTGTCTATTTCCTAGCACCAAGATGCTTAAACTATACATCAACTACATTTATATATCGCATCTCATTTGTGCATTAAAGGCTGTTATAGCGGTCCTGCACGCAGTTCTCAAAAATACCATTCATCGGTGGATCCGATATTATAAAACCGATAACCCATTATAGATAAACGCCTAAATATGGGGTGAAGTGTCGGTTAAACCGATGAATCGGTCGATCTCTAATAATCACGCTGCCGTAATCCCTGTACAAGCGGGGGTGGTGTTTACCTGGGAGCAGGATCCCGGAGGCGAGACACTCCATGACCCTGCGCAGAGCCTCTCCGGCTCCCAGTGGCCGGTTACACGTCGCGATGGCCTTCTCACACAGCAGCTCCAGCGGCTAACGACGGGAAAGAAGAAAGAACAAAAAAAGTCTCACCGGTGTCACAAGGTGTGAAAAGTCAGGGCTAGCACGATTATATGTTATAACTAGTTTAGCCAATACATTTACGACTGAGTGCAAAAGTTTGCGCACCCTTAGTGCCTGCAATCAATAAGGCAATATTTTTTCCTCTCACCCCCCCACCCAAATGTTTTAAAACAGTTTGCTATTTAGTGTGATCATTTAACATTAAACTACGATGCATTTTAAAGCAACCTTCGATCCAATGAAAGTGTGCGAAAGAAAGAAAGAACACCGCCAGGTATTTTATTTATTTATTTATTTATTTATTTATTTAAAGTCACTGTTCCTGAAAGTACCGACACTCACCCATCCTTTGAGAGGTTCCCAGGCCGGCACTCGATTGCACATGTCCCTCAGAATCCGTAAAACGATCACTCCTGATTTTAAGCCGTTTACTCTCGCCTGAGGAGATACAGGTGTATCGGCGTGAGCTAACGACGCTAACGGCACTCGCAACACAACCCGTAACTTCAGTCTTACTCTGCTCTCGGTTAGTGTGTGTGTGTGTGTGTGAACATGGATCTCTGTGTGATCAGAGGTCCAGCATGTTATGGGTTCAGGTGAGGAGGGTGAGGAGGGAGACGGGGGGAGGAGGAGGAGGAGAGTCCAGGTAAAAGCACTTGACAATTTTTTTAATGACAAACAAGCAGGTTACAAAAAAAAATAAAAATAAACAAACAAGGCAAAAAAAAAAAAGAAAAAAAAAAGTGTGTAACAATTGCTTTTGTAGCCTTACGATAATAACAGAACTTTAAGTCATTACGTTTATTATTTTTTTTTAAGTGAAGGTCATAAGGCTACAATAACAATGAGAGAAAGAGAGCGCCAACCTGGAACCATTTAGCATGTCGCAGAGAGGCCAGCGCCACCAGGCACCTCTGTCTATCCAGCAGGTCCGACGGCTCGCTCGCCTCAACAACGCTCTCTATCGGCGAGAAGAACGGGACAAGAAATCAAATCACACACGCATACACACGTATATGCATACACACACACACGCACACACACACACGCACACACACGATGGCTCTGTTAAGGTTCGGGAATGGTGGGGCGATGCCGAGTGACCCAAGTCCAGTGCATCCAAATGAGATGAGAACTGACCGATCGTAAGCCACGCCCCTCTCCGAGTTACTTTTAAACTTTGAGGAAAATAAATAAATAAATAAAAACCGGACCTGCCACAGCGTAGGTAAACTTCCACGTAAAAAGTTGTCGAACTTTTTTATAGCAGCGCGAATCTAAATATTTCAGCCGCTCCAGGATTTCGCAATTATGCGATCGCAGAAACGGACACGAAATCAAGGAAACTGCGTTATATTCAGAGGAGCACTATTTTTCTAAATTACCGCAGATTTGGGCCGAGACGAGTCACGTGACGTCGTCACGACACGCGTTCAGCGTACAGCTAAAAGGTCTCATTTACCAACAGACATCACTGCGAAAGACCGCGTTAAGCGTAACGATGGTCAATCTCACAGGTTAAACGTGTCGAGGGAAAATACAGACGCTTTTAGTGTCACGTGAGGAGAGGACGTCACGTTGGACGACGACTTGCCTGTAGCGCAAACACGATGAGAGATGTAGCTAGAAAAGGATAATGATCCAACACTCGTATCTTGCCTAACGTGATTACGTTATGTTAGTTACCACTTTTTAAACCTCGCTGTCAGGTCTCCGAGCAACCGAAACCCCGGCACGCCGGCGCATTTCATTTACCCGTTAATTCATTCATTAACTATTATAATTAGCTGTTTGTTATCGCCTGCTATTTTAGGTGAAAAATGACCAAAGTAACCACGAGGAGCCAGAAAATGAAACCCGGGCTTCTGATCGGTCGATTCGGTGCCATCTCATGGGCTGGAAACTGGGGCAGGGAAGTGGGCGGGATTTGCTAACAGGTCTTAGCATGCCCGTGTGGAGTTTCTGTACGAAACTCTAAGCGGTCATGAGAGACGGTGGGCGTGGCCTGATGGAGAGAAACATCAGGCTCAGATCTAGAGAGATCTGCGTGTGTGCTAAGACCTTTAGCGAATCGGTGCCGGACTGCTCGGATCTACGGTGGAGTAAATGTTCACATGCAGTGGGCAATGTTAGAACAGTTACATCTGTAAGAGAGAGAGACACACACACACAAGCGCGCACACACACACACGCACAGTATCTATTCAGAGTGCGCTACCGACTCTCGGAGGACGCCGTGTTGTCGTACGGCGCATGTTTAATGAACGCAATAAAGAAGAAATAAAAGAAAAAAGCTAACCCAGTGAGGGATTGGTGGAGAGGGAGAAAAACGGGTGCAGGAGATTAATCACAGCGCTCTACATGGAGATCAGGCGCTGATAATGAGAGCGCGTGTCTCTATTTCACTTCTCCAGCATGGGATTTAATCAGAGCAGCACAGCAGAGACCTGCTTAACTACAGCCGCTCAAATAAAACCCTCAGATCTGTCTCACTGTCTGTCTCTCTCTCTCTCTCCGGCTCAGGCTCTATATTTATCTCTCTGCGTCTCTCTCTCTCTCTCTCTCTCTACTGCGTCTGTCTGTCTCTCTCTCTCTCTCCGGCTCAGGCTCTATATTTATCTCTCTGCGTCTCTCTCTCTCTCTCTCTCTCTACTGCGTCTGACTGTCTCTCTCTCTCTCTCTCTCCGTTTCAGCTGCTCTCTCTCTATATTATCTCTCAGCATCCCTGTCTCTCTCTCCACTGGCTGTCTGTCTCTCTCTTTCTCCATCTTTGTCTCTCTTGTGCTATATTTATCTCTCTGCGTCTCTGTCTCTCTCCACTATCTGTCTCACTCTCTCTGCGTCTCTCTTTCTCCGTTTCAGTCTCTCTCTCAGCATCCCTGTCTCTCTCTCCACTGGCTGTCTCACTCTCTCTGCGTCTCTCTTTCTCCGTTTCAGTCTCTCTCTCAGCATCCCTGTCTGTCTCTCTCTTTCTCCATCTTTGTCTCTCTCGCGCTACATTTATCTCTCTGCGTCTCTGTCTCTCTCCACTATCTGTCTCACTCTCTCTGCGTCTCTCTTTCTCCGTTTCAGTCTCTCTCTCTCTCTCAGCATCCCTGTCTCTCTCTCCACTGGCTGTCTCTCTCTCTCTTTCTCCATCTTTGTCTCTCTCGCGCTATATTTCTCTCTCTGCGTCTCTGTCTCTCTCCACCGTCTGTCTCACTCTCTCTGCGTCTCTCTTTCTCCGTTTCAGTCTCTCTCTCAGCATCCCTGTCTCTCTCTCCACTGGCTGTCTGTCTCTCTCTTTCTCCATCTTTGTCTCTCTCGCGCTATATTCATCTCTCTGCATCTCTGTCTCTCTCCACTGTCTGTCTGTCCCTTTCTCAGTGTCTCTTTGTGTCAGTCTCTCTTTCTCTGTCTCTCTCTACATTTATCTCTATCTCCACCGCTGTCCGTCTCACTCTCTGCCTATCTCCACCGCTGTCCGTCTCACTCTCTGCCCCGTCCATCTCCCTCATCACTTCCTTTCTGTCTATATCTCCTTCTCTCTTTTTCAGTGTCTGTCTCTCTACATGTCGTCTCCTCCATCCAACCCATCTCCATCTCTGTGTCTATCTCTCCCTTTCTGTGTCTGTCTCAGTCTCGCTCTCCGTGTCTGTCCATCACTCCATCTCTCTGCCACTTATCACAACTCTCACCATCTCCGTTTCTGTCTCACACTCTGTCTCGCTCTCTTTTTCCGTGTCTCTCTCTACATCAGCTTCTTTTGTTAACCACCTCTCTCTCCTTGTCCATCTCTCCATCCATGTGCCCGTCTTACTGTCTCTCCATCTGTGTCTGTCTCCCTCACTCCCAGTCTCTCCATCTCCATAGCTCTCTCCACCTCTCCGTTCCAGTCTCTCTGCTACTGTCCGTCTCCGGATGAACGTTGCTCCACTTAGTTTCTCTTTGATGTTCTCTCACTGTAAAGAACCTTCCTGGTCCACGAGTCGTCTTTTTTCTCTACGTTATCAAAAGGCATCAGATTACGTGATTAAGACGCCCCGCGGGCCTGAACCTCTCCACTCCATTTATCCAGGACGAAAGGAAACTGAAGAGATTCTGAATCTGCTCAATGGTCTGGGGTAAATGTGGTGGTTCTGCCTGGGCTTGTTGTTGGATGCAGACTCGGGGCAAATCAATTACACCTGCACTTCCTGTTAGCTGGCAGATTTAGCACGTGGATCACAGATCAGTGGACATCAGGTGGCCTTTAATATATCTACAGTAGGAGCGGACATCACTCAGTGTGTGGGGGACGATCTCTCTACTCATCTCTTTCTCACGCTGTGTGTGTGTGTGCGTGTGTGTGTGTGTGTGTGTGATGACTTTTATCTGGACAGTCAGTCAGAGATTGAGCCGTTCCTCATGGGGACAAGGTCTTTGACCCAAGTCAGAAATATGAGTGGTGATGTGATCTACAGCTTTCTCTCTCTCTCTCTCTCTCTCTCTCTCTCTCATGCAGAGAAAGATGGATGTAAGTAAGCAGTGTAGATATTGATCTGTAAAAGTGGATACACACTGCTCCACTTCCCAACCCAATCTCCATCCTCACATCTGACACAGACAGAGAGAGAGAGAGAGAGAGAGAGAGAGAGAGAGAGAGAGAGAAACCAAGAGCTACAGAAAGAGAAAGAGAGGGAGATGGGGGACAGACACAGGAGGAGAGGAAAAAAATGAAAATGGGAAGACAGAGAGAGAGAGAGAAGGAAGAAAGATGTAAATAAAGAAGGAGAGAATAAAAGAAATAAAGAGAAACAAACTAGTTTAATTCTACATCTACTTTTCATCTTCGGTCCTTTGAGATTGTTTTGTGTCGGTAAGGTGTGTGTGTGTGTGTGTGTGTGTGTGTGTGTGTGTGTATGTATATGTGTGTCCTCAGAGTATAATGAAAGAATCCTTATAAAAACGCAAGCGCGCGCACACACACACACACCGATCTTTCCTTATATTTGCATCATTTTTTTAAATCACATTTGTTTACCAATGCGCTCTCTCGCACTCTCCCCCCCAGCCCCCAGCCCCCTACCCACGGCGGTACCTTGCTCTCCTGTCTCGCCGTCCTCTCGGATCTGTGGTGAAGTGAGTGTGACCTTCAGTGTGAGTTTGGGCTCCGCTGTATTGCGAATCAAAATGGCCGCCTTGGGGATACTGCTCTCGACCTCGTACTTCTCTTCTGTTAGCTTCTGTCAGAAAAGGTCAAAGGTCACAGAGTTAAAGGCAAATTATCCAGTCAAATGTGTAAGATCAGACTCTTCTCCTGAAGAGAAACTGAAGTTGAGGATAGTGATGATAATCCTTGTGGGTTTTTTAAGTGTTTATGTGACAAACTACGGATGTTCACCGGTGTCTGTGCCAGTAGAACATTATAGAACATTACAGGCTCATTCATATTCAAATGTATTCAAATATTACATCTTTACAGTAATTAAAATTCAAATATATTTTTACAGGAATTTAATGTTCCACTGATCTTCTACAGAAGATAAAACATCAGCCTCTATTCCAGACATGCACGGCTCTAACCTGCACTGCTCTTTTGATTTAAATGAGGGAATAACCCCTTCTTTAAATCACCCCTCGTGTGTGTGTGTGTGTGTGTGGGATATAATGATAGACTAGATACACATACAGAATTTCGTGCCTGCGTAAATCTCATGACAGCGAGAGTGAGAGAGACAGAGAGAGAAAGGGAGGAATAGAAAGGTAACAGTAGACAGTAGAGAGAAGACTGCCGTTCCATTAGAAGCTGATTTATTACATTATGAGCATCCTACTGACAGATCATCCACCTTTAATACGATCTGCATCTGTGTGCGTGTCTGCAGAGTGTGTGTGTGTAGCGTGTGTGTTCCTGCACGCAGTGAGTGTCTGCAGTGTGTGCACAGTGTGTGTGCGCGCAATGTGAGTGTGTGCAGTGCATGTGTGCAGTGTGTGCATTGTACGTGTGCAGTGTGGGAGGTGTGCAGTGTGTGCAGTGTGGGAGGTGTGCAGTGTGTGCATTGTACGTGTGCAGTGTGTGCATTGTACGTGTGCAGTGTGGTAGGTGTGCAGTGTGTGCAGTGTAGGTGTGCAGTGTGTGCAGTGTACGTGTACAGTGTATGTGTGCAGTGTGTGCATTGTAGGTGTGCAGTGTGGTAGGTGTGCAGTGTGTGCAGTGTAGGTGTGCAGTGTGTGCAGTGTACGTGTGCAGTGTATGTGTGCAGTGTGTGCATTGTACGTGTGCAGTGTGGTAGGTGTGCAGTGTGTGCAGTGTAGGTGTGCAGTGTGTGCATTGTAGGTGTGCAGTGTGGTAGGTGTGCAGTGTGCGCATTGTACATGTGCAGTGTGTGCATTGTAGGTGTGCAGTGTGCGCATTGTAGGTGTGCAGTGTGCGCATTGTACGTGTGCAGTGTACGTGTGCAGTGTACGTGTGCAGTGTACGTGTGCAGTGTATGTGTGCATTGTATGTGTGCAGTGTGTACATTGTAGGTGTGCAGCGTGGTACGTGTGCAGTGTGTGCATTGTATGTGTGCAGTGTGTGCATTGTAGGTGTGCATTGTACGTGTGCAGTGTGTGCAGTGTGTGCAGTGTAGGTGTGCAGTGTGGTATGTGTGCAGTGTATGTGTGCAGTGTGTGCATTGTATGTGTGCAGTGTGTACATTGTAGGTGTGCAGTGTGGTACGTGTGCAGTGTGTGCATTGTACGTGTGCATTGTACGTGTGCATTGTACGTGTGCAGGGTGTGCATTGTAGGTGTGCATTGTAGGTGTGCATTGTGTGTATTGTAGGTGTGCAGTGTATGTGTGCAGTGTGTATATTGTATGTGTGCAGTGTGTGTATTGTATGTGTGCAGTGTGTGTATTGTATGTGTGCAGTGTGTGTATATTGTATGTGTGCAGTGTGTGTATATTGTATGTGTGCAGTGTGTGTATTGTATGTGTGCAGTGTGTGTATATTGTATGTGTGCAGTGTGTGTATTGTACGTGTGCAGTGTGTGTATTGTACGTGTGCAGTGTGTGTATTGTACGTGTGCAGTGTGTGTATTGTACGTGTGCAGTGTGTGTATTGCACGTGTGCAGTGTGTGTATTGCACGTGTGCAGTGTGTGTATTGCATGTGTGCAGTGTGTGTATTGCATGTGTGCAGTGTGTGTATTGTATGTGTGCAGTGTGTGTATTGTATGTGTGCAGTGTGTGTATATTGTATGTGTGCAGTGTGTGTATTGTATGTGTGCAGTGTGTGTATTGTACGTGTGCAGTGTGTGTATTGTATGTGTGCAGTGGATGTGTGCAGTGTGTATATTGTATGTGTGCAGTGTGTGTATTGTATGTGTGCAGTGTGTGTATTGTATGTGTGCAGTGGATGTGTGCAGTGTGTATATTGTATGTGTGCAGTGTGTGTATTGTATGTGTGCAGTGTGTGTATTGTATGTGTGCAGTGTGTGTATATTGTATGTGTGCAGTGTGTGTATTGTACGTGTGCAGTGTGTGTATTGTATGTGTGCAGTGGATGTGTGCAGTGTGTATATTGTATGTGTGCAGTGTGTGTATTGTATGTGTGCAGTGTGTGTATTGTATGTGTGCAGTGTGTGTATATTGTATGTGTGCAGTATGTGTATTGTATGTGTGCAGTGTGTGTATTGTATGTGTGCAGTGTGTGTATTGTATGTGTGCAGTGTATGTGTGCAGTGTGTGTATTGTATGTGTGCAGTGTATGTGTGCAGTGTGTGTATTGTATGTGTGCAGTGTATGTGTGCAGTGTGTGTATTGTATGTGTGCAGTGTATGTGTGCAGTGTGTGTATTGTATGTGTGCAGTGTGTGTATTGTATGTGTGCAGTGTGTGTATTGTATGTGTGCAGTGGATGTGTGCAGTGTGTATATTGTATGTGTGCAGTGTGTGTATTGTATGTGTGCAGTGTGTGTATTGTATGTGTGCAGTGTGTGTATTGTATGTGTGCAGTGTGTGTATTGTATGTGTGCAGTGTGTGTGTATTGTATGTGTGCAGTGTGTGTATTGTATGTGTGCAGTGTGTGTATTGTATGTGTGCAGTGTGTGTATTGTATGTGTGCAGTGGATGTGTGCAGTGTGTATATTGTATGTGTGCAGTGTGTGTATTGTATGTGTGCAGTGTGTGTATTGTATGTGTGCAGTGTGTGTATTGTATGTGTGCAGTGTGTGTATTGTATGTGTGCAGTGTGTGTGTATTGTATGTGTGCAGTGTGTGTGTATTGTATGTGTGCAGTGTGTGTATTGTATGTGTGCAGTGTGTGTATTGTATGTGTGCAGTGGATGTGTGCAGTGTGTGTATTGTATGTGTGCAGTGTGTGTATTGTATGTGTGCAGTGTGTATATTGTATGTGTGCAGTGTGTGTGTATTGTATGTGTGCAGTGTGTATATTGTATGTGTGCAGTGTGTGTATTGTATGTGTGCAGTGTGTGTATTGTATGTGTGCAGTGGATGTGTGCAGTGTGTGTATTGTATGTGTGCAGTGTGTGTATTGTATGTGTGCAGTGTGTGTATTGTATGTGTGCAGTGTGTGTGTGCAGTGAGTAGTGTGTGCGCAGTGGGTGTGCATTGTGTGTGCGTGTAGGGTGTGCATTGTGTGTGTATGTGTGCAGTGTGTGTGTGCATTGTATGTGTGCACTATGTGAGTGAGTGAGTAGTGTGTGCATTGTGTGTGTGTGTGTGTGTGTGTGCTCTGACTAGGAGGCTGGGCGGTGGTCTCCTGCTCTGCTGGGGATATATATCTGTATAATGAAGGGAAGTTTGCGGCTGGTGGAATCAGATTAATTACACGTGATGAATATAAATAGACTGAGCTTGTTAGTGCCAGTGTTGCTGCCCTGTGTCTGTCTCTCTCTCACACACACACACACCCCCACCCAACATATCCCTCACAGCACTAGTATTGCCAAACACTAAGTATTTAACACACCTCAGAACCAGAATCAGTGTATAAATATAGAATGAAAGTAGTGTGTGTACACCACAGTTCTGTCACACTTGTAGTTTGTCTCTTGGTGGGCGTGGCCTGTTCAGAGGTTTTTTTTGTTTTTTTTTTTAATTCCAGTAAGAAACAGTAGTATCCATAGTATCGCTTCTAAAGCTAGCTGGAACAAAGCAGAAAAGAAGTAACGTACTAACGCAGGTGTGTGTGTGTGTGTGTACCTCTATCTGCAGTGGGAGGTTATCACAGACGGTGCGCAGCAGTGTGTGTGTGGGTTTCTCTCGACACATGAGCACCAGCTCCAGGTCCATGTCGTCTTTAATGAGCAGCCCTTTAGCCACCAGGCCGATCCGCATCACCCCACACAGCACCCTGCCATCACCCCCACTACTGCTGCTGCTACTGCCCTCACTGAGAGAGAGTGAGAGAGAGAGAGAGAGAGAGAGAGAGAGAGAGAGGGAGAGAGAGAGAGAGCGAGAGAGAGAGATGATTTCTCAGGTACACAGCTACAGTGTGGATTCAGGGCCAGACAGCACTACATTTTCCTTTGTGTTTGTGTGTTCCAGTGGGTGATGTAGTTGTGTTCCTGTAGTGTTATGGTCTGAGTGGTCTAATGTGTGGCAGCTCCGGGTGTAGAGGAGGGTTTGGTGCGTGTTAGTGAGCTGAGGTTCAGGACCAGTCGGGTGAGGAGACTCTTCTCTCAGCATCGCAGGGCTTTGTAGTCACACTCTCAGTCTCACTCTGTCTGTGTCACACTCAGTCCAGCTCAAGTTCAGGTCTCACCCTCTTAGTGTCTCACTCTCTTCCTCTCCGTCAGCGTGTCTCTGTCTCGCTCTCTCCCTCTCTTAGTCAACATGTGTCTGTCTCTCTGTCTGCGTCTGTCTCTCTGTCTCTCTCAGTGGAGTGAATGAGTTGGAGTGGAGTGAAGTCACTCACTTGGTGCTTTCCTCTGCTGATTCGTCGGCGCTGGCCTCCGTCTCCTCCTCCTGCCCGCTGGATTGGTTCGGCTGCTCGGCCTGTGGCCGGTCCATCCAATCGGAGACGTGTTTGAGAGCGCACTCGACAGTGGAGACGAGACTCTGTATGGCTTCCAGTGCCTCGGAGGACGGGTAGATGGTGGAGTGTTTCGCCATGACGTGACGGTCGTCGTTTCCGAAGGAGCGGATGGACCTCTGAGAGAGAAGAGGGGGAGGAAGAGGAGGAGTTATAATAATCATACAGGACTGTAGCATCTTCAGAGTACTCATGTCTTAAGCTTAATTCTTACAGGGAAAAAACCAATTTCAGCACAGATTCATTTTTAATAAGGCGTTGAACCTTACTGCTCCCTCTCCACTCTCTCTCTCTCTCTCCGCTCTTTGTCTCTCGTCCCATCCTCCCTTTCCTCTCCCTACACCACAAATCTTCAATATGCTCCACAAGTCCACCTTCTTCCTTTCCCTAAACTCCTATTAAAGCGCTATCATATATGATTAATACACCACAGTGCTGTCAAATTCTGGACTGCGATTGGTCAGAGCAGCTCTGACCGTAGCGCAGACGCAAATCACAAGCTTATATTAACGTGCTTATCGTGTCTATAGTAACGGCTCGTTCACATGGTGACGTATTCCGTTTATTTGGAAGGAACAATTATGGAAGGAGTCTCCAGTGTCAGCGCTTTGCAACAGTCAGAGGTGAAGTGGTTACTTCAAGACAGAGGGGAGGAAAAAACAAAACCGAGAGGCTGGTGAGGGAACGACTGTCTTTAGCCGCTAACTTGCTTCGCACAATATTAAATGTAACTATAAACGGATAAAAACGTCCAACATTTCATTCGTAAATAAATAAAAATGTGCGATCGCTGTGGTATAAGCGGAATAGAACACTTGGTGGTGACAGTAACTCTGCTTCGTCACGCCACTCTGGCGCGGATCATCTTCCTGTAAAATGCCACACGGTGTTTCATTCCTCACGTAGTCTTTCAAAAATAAAAAGAAAAAACCTGAGCGCTTGCTTATGATTTAGTGGTGTATGTAATAACAGCTCTCTATCCCGCTGATGTGTTCATTTAGTCCCGAATGAAATGAAACCATTTCCTGAGCCAGATGAGTTTTATTTATATGCAGGATTAAAAATCTTTATGCATGCGTTTCTCAATCCAGTGAAGAACGCACACATTCTGCTGAGCCGGCGAAATCGGAATAAAAGGTGTGCGAGGTGCAGGAACGTCACGTCTAGTTTATACGCTGCCATACAGCTCTCTTTTTTGGCTTGGCTTAGCGTTATATCCGTTCCATATGCACGGCGTCTTCGCTCTCCGGCCCGTACTTTCTATAGCGGATGACGTTCTGTACATCAAGTCTCGTAACGTCTGTGTAACTTTTGCGCCGTAGCCAGCGGACCTTCGGTCTGGTTTCTCTCTTATAGTTTCCTCATACAAGAAGAGGCGTACGTGTGTGTGTGTGTGTTTGTTCAAACATCTCGACAAATATCTGCATAATAGGAGGTGTATATTAGTGGTGTGCGTTTCTCCTTCAGTACGACGTGTGTATGAAAGATAAGACGGATACATCTCAGGAAATTTAAATCCTGTCCGAGTCAGCGGTGTCAGATTGTTTTTTTTTGCCATGATGTTTAAGATCCGGTTATATTGGGTCTAGTTTTCTTCAGTACATGGAAACTGCAGGAAGTTCTCCTTCTATCCACCCAGCGGTAAAGCAGAGTGAACGCGTGTCTCACGTCCACACCCCACGTAATGAAGACAAAGGAACCGATTGGACGGAGAAGATTGACAAAAAGGCACACACTTGTGTGCATGTAAGGATCCCCAGAAGGTCCACAGTGTACGTCAGAACAAAAACCGATCCATCGTGTCCAAGGAACTCTCAGTAGAGAGTCTTCACATAGATCTAGGCGAGGGTATAGAACCATTTGAAATGTTCCCAGGAGCACATTGGGCTCCATTATTGTGAAATGGAAGACGTTTGGAACAACCAGCAGGCTTCCTCAGTAGCCGGGCGAGAAAGGACGTAACCAAGAACCCGACGGACACTCGAATAGCTTCAGAGGTTTACTTCAGTTCTATTTGTATAGCGCTTTTAACAGTGGACATTGTCCCAGAGCAGCTTTACAGAAATATATCAATTCAGAGTATAGATGTTAAATGTATGAATTTATCCCTAATGAGCAGCCAGACGTGACGGTGGTGAGGAAAAACTTATGAGGAAGAAACCTTGAGAGACTCAAAAGGGAACCCCGTCCTCATCCGGGTGGCACCGGATAGTGCAATTATACATCAATAAATCAATAGATAAATCCCTTCTATGAATGTTCTAAGACTGTACTACATTGGTCAGACGTTTAAAACTCCCACGGAGATGGGAGAACCTGAGAAGCACAAGAAATACTCCATCATACCATGTGTCATGCGCATGTGTCAGGTACTTTAAAGGACTCTCTGGTCAGATGAGACAAAAATATAACTTTCCGTGCTGAAGTCCAAGTGCTACACCTAGTGAAAACCAGGTACTGCTCATCCCCATGGTGAAACATGGTAGCGGCAGCATGACGCCATATATAGGGTCGCTTTTCGGCGACGGAGAGGTCCTTTAAGAGAACCCGAGTGTAAATGAGCTCAGACACGAGCTTTCGGCGTGACGACGACCTGAAGAATACACCCGAGACAATTCTGGAGTGGCTTCAGGATACGTCACTGAATGGCATAGACTGGCTCAGCCAAAGCCCAGACTTGAACCCCATAGAACATCTGTAAAGGGAGATGAAGATGGCCGCTCACAGATGCTCCTCATCCAATCTGACTGAACTTGAGAAGAGCTGCCGGGAAGAATGAAAGAATGTGTTCAAATCCAGATATGTAATGCTTGCAAAAACTGAAGACGTCCTCAACTGAACGTGTGCGTGTACCCACTGGCGGTGTTTGTGTGTGTGTGTGTGCGAGAGATCTCCATGCTGCTGTATTTAACAGTCAGAGTAAAGTTTATGAGGCGTTTCTAATAGGGCACGGGTGTAAAACTCACCGCAGGAGTGTGTCTAAGAGTGTGTTCAACAGCCAAGCACTGGATCTTAATCACACACTCATGCTCGAACACATGTCCTCACACTTGGGGTGGAAACATCTCCTGAATTGAATCAGTGCACCGTTTCGAATATCTGCTGCTGCAACCGATGTGGCGTGATGAGTCATATTGCACATACATTTCAGATTAAACATAACACAGTCTGTGCACGCACACACACACACACACACGCACGCACACAGTGGCTTTGTTTTGCTTAACAGCTGTACAGAACATTTCTACCAGAGGTGCTTAATGTATTGCAGATGCTGCTGGTAGACTCACGATCCACTCCTCTTTACCATGTTTATGGCATGAGGAGTTAGAATTAGAGCGTTTATCTAAATAAAACACTCGAAACTCCGCTCGGCTGCCAGCCAATCATTTTCAGTGTGTGGAATCGACTCCAAAACTGTGGTTTTGACTCGTATTTTTAAACGAATCAACTCATCGTATTATAGACATATTCCATGAAAATTGCGTGGAGATGTTGATGTTTAGGATGCTTTCGCCTTGCCTTGGGGTCGACCTCCAAAGATCACGCTGCGTAAGGAACCAGTTTAACAAACTTAGAAGTAAAAACAGTTTGTCTAAAGGTGTCCAAAACTTCATTAGCCAAGCATGGTCCGAGTGAGTTTTTGGAGAGTCGCCACAAAATGGACGTAAATCGACTCGGTTAAGTTTGTATTGAAAATGTCCGCCATGGTCGTGCTCGGTCGTGCTCGGTCGTTCTACCAAAGAACGGTTAAAGAAGAATAAAGTGAATGTTCTGGAACGGCCGAGTCAAAGTCCCGACCTTAATCCAGTAGAAATGTTGTGGAAGAACCTGAAGCTAGCAGTTCATGTGAGGAAACCCACCAACATCCCAGAGTTGAAGCTGTTCTGTACTGAGGAACGGGATAAAACTCCTCCGAGCCGATGTGCAGGACCGATCCACACTTACCCCGAACGTTTATCTGCAGTTATTCCTGCACAAGGGGGTCACACCACATACTGAAAGCAAAGGTGCACATACTTTTGCCATCACAGATATGTAATACTGGATCATTTCCCTCAATAAATAAATGACCGAGTGTAATATTTGTGCATCATTTGTTTAACTGGGTTCGCTTTATCTACTTTTAAGACTCGTGTGAAAATCTGATGATGTTTTAGGACATATTTATGCAGAAATGTAGAAAATTCTAAAGAGTTCACAAACTTTATGTAACTGTATAGTGCAGGCTCATTAATATTCAAATGCATTCAAAACTAAAACCTTTCAGGTCATTAAAATTCAATGGGCATTTTTACTCAAGGAACGTGAGCAGTGTGTGTGTGTGTGTGTGTGTGTGCGTGTGTGTGTGTGAAGACAGCCACAAGGTGAGTGTGCAGCCAAAAGTGTGACTGCACTTCAAGTGACAAAGGCCTGTGGAGTACTGCATTAAAAATTCTCTCACACACACACACACACACACACACACACACACACGACTGCTTCCGAGTAGCCACAGCCAAGAGAGCGTGACTACACAATGCACCTCCACGCAATGAGCACTGATCACATCCTGAACATCTGCCAGAGGAAGCGGAAATCCCAACAATTACCCAGAATGCAATGATGTGTGTGTGGCTCGTCCCAGTGCTACTGTTCAGTGTTAGTGTTTATGACAGGCTGTTAAGATTACAGAGTGTGTAAAGATGACGTGCACATGTGCGTGTGTGTGTGCGTGCGCGTGAGAGAGACTCCAGCAAGGTCAGCACATTCTCTCAACAATAAATCGATCAATGCATAGACACATGAGACATGAGGGAGAGAAAGAGAAAGAAGTGTGTGTGCGCGTGTGAGAGAGAGAGAGACACACACACAAATGAGCCCAAGGTCGTAGCGTTGCTGCAGGATTAGCATTAGCGCTGGTGCTGTGCTGATTGCGCTGGTTTATTTATGAGGCCTGTCCGTTGCACACGCGTTAATAATTCAAACGCACAGCCTTCGCACTCCCCCGAGACCCCGCTGCAGCACCGAGCCATTTATCAAACCCTCATATCTCCCTCCCTCTCTCTCTCTCTCTCTCTCTCTCTCTCTCTCCAGATCAGTCTTCTCTCTCCCCCGCCACCCCCTCTGTCTCTCTCTCTGTGTGTTACTTTTGGATGTTATCAGCAGAGCTTGACATCTCACTGTAGCTGTAATCGAAGGTTAAATTACAGGTGAGTGTGTGGAGGAGCGGAGCTCACACAGCAGAGTTCTTCCTTCTCTCCATCCTTCCATCCACCCATCCCTTCACCCATCCCTACCATTCACCCATCCCTCCACCCTTCCCCCTCTCCCGTCACCCATCCCTCCTTCAATCCCTCCATCCATCCATCCCTCCCTCTATCCAGCCATGTACCCATCCATTCACCCATCCCTCCTTTGATCCCTCCAACCATCCCTCTCTCCAACCATACATCCCTCCATCCACCCTTCCCTCTCTCCCCCTTCACCAATCCCTCCTTCCATTCCTCCATCCACCTGCCCATCTACCAATCCCATCACTCCTTCGATCCACCCCTCCCTCCATCCACCCATCCCTCCTTTGATCCCTCCAACCATCCCTCTCTCCAACCCTTCACCCATTCCTCCCCATTTACCTGTCCATCCACCCATTCCTCCATCTATCAATCAGAGTATGTGTGTGTATACTATCAAGATTCTGACAGCAGCAGTCATTAAATAAACATCTCTAGGAGCACACAGGATCTTCTGTATCGGGTTTAGACGAAGCGTTTCATGGAAGCGATGAAGCAGCACAGCAGATCTATTACGGGATAACGTCAGCGCAGCGCCAGCGTGTTTAACACAAACTGGATCGAGGAAACACAAGTATAAATTATCACAAGTGTGCATGTGTGTGCAAAAAACAAACAAGCAAGCAAACTTACCATGGCTGCTGGTGGGCGTGTCTCCCTTTAACTACGTGGTGCGCGTGTGTGCAAGCGCTGTGTGTGGGGACAGGGGTCTCCAGACGCCCCTTCCTCATGCGCTTGGCTCTCTGTCCCCCCGCTGCACCCTACACCACCGAGACCTGAGAGAGAGAGAGAGAGAGAGAGAGAGAGAGAGAGAGAGAGAGAGAGAGAGAGAGAGAGAGTGTGAGTCAGTCATCATGTTTTATTCCATGAAGGAGACAAAGCAGAATATCAGCGGCCGAGACAATACACACACGTTCATGAATCTTTTCTCCATTGTATGCGGTCTAGAAGCAGAATGAAGATTATATTTCATAATACATGACAAGTGATGCTTTAGATTCGTTTATCCCCCCAATCCCCACCCATCATCCAGCTCTCCACCAATCACGCGACAGCAGGTGTGAAGGTGAACACGTGCTTCCTTCAAGACGCATCAAGCCAGCCGACTGCGTTGTTTTCAAACAGCTGTGCCTCAGTGCAACATCTGGAGGAGAGCGCTATCCGCCCTCTTCCACACACCTCAATCACAGACGCACACGATTGGACAGTGTCGCTGTGATTGACAGGAGAGAGAGAGAGAGAGAGAGAGAGAGAGAGAGAGAGAGAGAGAGAGAGTGTGAGTAAGCCCTTCCTATCCAGAAAGCGAGGCTAATTTTGCTCCCTCGTCTCGTGAGCACGGACGGCTGTGCCACGGTGTCCGTCGTGTTTTCCTAGCAGGTCATTTTTCTCATTTTCAGCAATTAATCCTAGAAACAAAAAAAAAAAATCACCTGACAATAGAATAAGATTTTTTTTTTAATGCAAAGTTTAAAAGCATCTAAAAACAGGCTGAATAACACATTTGATTTATAATAAGAAATATTTCTAAAACATTTTTCACTCATATTCAAGAAAAAAAAATTTTCACAATCAACGTGATCTGGAAATTGTGCGGCGAGACGTGTAGCTGTCGGACCGACGTGCTCCTCGCCGCTTTGCCACATCGTTTACGGCGACAGGAATTTGTTGATCAAATGCTGCAGGTTAATCCCTTTTGATCTGAACTAATCCCCAACACTGGGATCGTTTTACTGGAATAATCCGTGGATGAGATTCAATATTTCCGTGGATGAGTCACGGAGAAAGCGTGCCTCACCTGTCGGTCTCTCAGACTAACAACGGGGGATGAAAGAGGTTACACGGCTCCAAAAAAGATCAAAAGATAGTTTAAAAAATTAAATAAATAAATAAGATCTGACTGTTAATGAGTAAGATCAGACTTCTTGCACCACTTGCAGCACAAAGGCAAGAGTAAAGAGAGGAACTGTGATAGGATATGGAGAGATGGATGGATGGATGGAGAGATGGATGGAGAGATGGATGGAGAGAGGAACTGTGATAGGATATGGAGAGATGGATGGATGGATGGAGAGATGGACGGATGGATGGATGGATTCATGGCAGCATGAATATTGACTAAATTGATACGCAGGATTGGGATAATCAATCAGCGATAGATTGGAATCAGTTGACTTTTGGCCTAAATATATTAATTATTATTATTATTATTATTATTATTATTATTATTATTATTATTATTATCATCATCATCATCATCAGCAGAAATTAAGGGGCCAAGCATTTTCCAGCCCCACTCCTTAGCAACAGAAGAAGACCGGAAGCCTTTGAGACCATCAGCACTTGTTCCTAAAGGGATATAAAAAATAAATAAATAAAAAATTGAGGGCAAAACATCAAACCATTGTGGAGATATTACCTCACTTCCTGTCGAAGCTTTTTTGTTCACATCAAGTCATTTTGCTACACACATGCCCACTTCCAGTCGTGTGTGTGTGTGTGTGTGTGTGTGTGTGTGTGTGTGTGTGTGTGTGACGGACACATTGTCCAGCATATCAAACTTCCAATAAAAAATTAGCAGGAAGAGGAGAAGTGAGAGAGAGGGGAAAAAAAAAAAGAATGTGTAAGAAGTCTGATCTTAAGGATTAAGCTTCAGTTAATAAATAAGTAAATAAATAAATAAATAAACAAGCTCAATCTTGAATGAGTGTAAGCTGCCACATTTTTTATTAGCGATACTCATGAAAGACATGAATTAAAAAATGTATTAAACTTTAAATGATTATAAATAGAAGGTGAAAACTGGATTATTTTTGGGGAGCACTCTGCTTTATTAAAGCATGTTAACTCTAGCATGAAGTCAATTAGAACATTTTAGATGATGATTATTTATGGAAAAACTACGAACCCTGGCTTACTGAACATGCTGCGGGTTCAAACGGTCCAGTTATTCACAACACGCACCGATAAATCCTATTTATTCCAGGATCAGAAGTCTAGAGTGATGGTGAATAAAACTGAAAAGCGGTTAAATGTAGTCACGGAGCTGATGGTGCTCCAAAATGGCCGCCACGTCAATCTGACACCTGAACAAAAAGCACATCAGCGATTTCTCTCTTCCACTCAGTCTCTCACTCTCTCATTTCCTC
>NC_071270.1:26205051-26215051 GCF_023375685.1 Ictalurus furcatus
ACACACACAGTTTAAAAAGTACTTAAACATTTCTCCCTGTGAGCTATGCTTAGAGCAGAGCCACACACACGGAAAACCTTTATGAATTTCACGACGTCCCACATCGGTTATTAAACACAAGATGGAGGGGAGAGTGTAGTAATAATAATAATAATAATAATAATAATAATAATAAGCCAGACTGGACTAATTGGAAAAGCTTGGTCATGAATTATTTATAATAAAATACTTGAAGCTGGATAATCGAAGGAAAAAGGTCTGAAATAGAAAAATAAAAATTTGCATTAGAGAATGAACGGAAGCCATTTAACCACCGCTCTGCGTGCTGTGATTTGCATAACACTACCTGCTGGCTAATGGTTTAAATTCGTTATCTAAAACATGTTTCAAATAATAAAAAGAGGGCTCTGTTGTGAGGAGGGTCCGGGTGAGCCGGTGGGACACGGGTTTTGGGGGGGTGGGGGGGTGGTTTACGGGGGGTAAATGGTCATCAGTGAATTAAAGGCGTTGATGATGATGATGAAGATGAAGATGGAGGGAGGCTCTGAGAGAAGCCGAGAGAGGACGGGTGAGAAGAACGTGTGAAAGATGGAGTGGTGGATGCAGTGCAGAGGTGTTTCATGGTGTGCGTGTACTCAAGTGTGCAAACAATATCTTTATCTGTCCTTCCTTTGTTTCCTGTTTCTACACTTCACACACACACACACACACACACACACACGTAGAACACAGTAATACCATCCGCCGTGAAACCAATTTCATAACAGCGTATTTTTACATAATTAAGTTTTAAAAGTAGAGGATTACAGTCCCCTCCGAAAGTATTGGAACAGCAAGGACAATTCTATTGTTTTCTCCGTACACTGAAGACATCTGGGTTGGAGATGAACATGAGACGATAGATCAGGATTCCAGCTTTCATTTCTTCTTCATATTTGCATCTCGACGTGTTAAACGACTTAGAACACGGCACTTTTTGTTTCAACCCACCCATTTTTCCCCCAAAAAAATATCGGAACGCATGACTGACGGGCGTTTCTCGTTGCCCAGGTGTGCCGGCCGTATTAAACTGTTTAAATGACAGACAACTTATAGCTCTGAAGGTCTACTCTTGGTTTGAGCCCTGGGTTTTGCTTTTTAAGACTGCATTTGATGTTAAAAAGGATAAACCATCGTGAACAGAGAGCTGTCTACGGGAGAAAAGCAAGCTATGCTGAAGCAGAGACAAGAGGGAAGATCTACCAGACCCACTGCACAAACATCGAGTATAACCAGAACCAGAAGGAACCCACCGGTGTCCTGACAAGCGGACATGGAACAGGTCGGGCAAGGGAACACAACAACAGTATTGAGAAACATTGAGAGAGCTGTGAAGAAAACCCCAAAAATAACAGTGACATCACCAACAACCTCCACAGGGCAGGGGTGAAGCTCTCACAATCCACCGTGGTGAGAAGAATGTCTCAGCTTCGTAAACGGTGCAAGTGTTCTGTTGTTGGCTGTGAGAATGAACGTACGAGTCTTCACGTGCTCCCGGCCTCAGAGCCACTGAAGAGGATTTCTTTTTGAAGGAATTCCTATACGTTGGTTCCAATCGTTTTACACCAGACTGTGTGAACGAGGGTCAATACAAAGCAGGATCTGCTGAAAATCTGATTCTCAAGCATGGATCAGAACCAACTGTAAACGTCGGACCCATTCTGAGGACACCCGAGACTTATATCACATCTTGTAAGAAGGGCTCTTTATTTAAAAGGCAACGGTGCTATGTTCTAAGCTGTTTAACACGTCTAAATACCGGGAAATGAACCCGGAAATTCTGATCCATCGTCCAATTCATCTTCTGATCTCAAATCCAAATGTCTTCAGTGTACGTCACAAACGCAGGAACTGGTCTTGCCGTTCCAATACTTTCGGACGGGAGTGTAAAACAGCACGTCTCAGTGTTTTATTCCTCTTACATCACAGCAATGTACCAACGACTACCATTTTATAATTAAATAAATTAATTAAATAAAAAGACATTACATAGTAGTTTTTATCTGTTTATAGTTACATTTAATGTTTGTGAAGGAGCTCTCGCTTACGTTACGGCGGCTAGAAACATTGATCGTTCCCTTACCAGCCTCTCCTGCTTCTCTCTCCCAAAGATTAAGAGCGTAAACTCCTCGGTCCTGAAGATGCTGGAAAACTTAAAGTTGCGGCTTTACCCTCGGAATGCTACACCACACTGACACTGGAGACTCCTTCCTTAAATTAAAGACCAAACAGCAGTGTGGCAGTAAAGCGTCTTCCAAATGCAGCGCATCAAATGATATAACAGCGGATCACGGCTGCGAGAGTATTTAAGGTTTCGGTCCCCTGACCACCAAACCCACACGCACACACACCCACCCACCCACACACCCCCCCCCCCAGCTGATATAAATGAGCCTTTATTGTTGTTCGACTGCACCATAAATGCAGAGTGTGTTCCAGAACTAGTGGAGCAAACCCCCCTACACACAAAGCTTGTTGTGTGTGTGTTCACTCATGTAAGGGGGTAAACTTTCTGTTCTGCTTTCGTGAGCCTTCTTCACTCTCTGATCTTCGCTGTCTCTCTCCCCAGCTCTCCGTCTGTCCGTCTTTCTCAGTGTCTCTCTCTCTCTCTCTCTCCCAGTCTGTCTGCCTCTCTCAATATCAGTCCGTTTCTCCCTCTCTCGATCTTTCTCGGTCTCTCTTTCTGTCTCTCTCGCTCTGTCTGTCTCCGTCACTCTGTGTCCGTAACGGTCTCGCTGCCGGTCTCTCCTTCTGTCTGTCTCTCTCACACACTCTCACTGTCTTTTGTTCTGTTTTTTGCTCCATCATTCTCTCTCAAAATTTAAATTCTGTGGCCCACTCTTTGTACCCCCACCCACTCTCTCTCCCACACAATCACTCTTGCATCTTTATTTTCTTTTCACTTCCTTATTTTATATTACACACATATATACACACACACACCACATGTATACATATATGTGTGTCCTTGCCCCCCACAGATGCCACAGCTCAAACACACCAGAACGGAGATTAATGAATGCTTTTGTTTTGTCCCTCTTGTTTTAAAGTGTGTGTGTGTGTGTATATATATATATATATATATATATATATATAAATGCACGTGTGTGTGTGTGACAAAGAGGAAGAGCAGAGAGCAAATGAAACACGGCCAGCTCATCACTTTATATGCAGCAGTAAATCAATCGGACTCCTCAGGGCGTCCAGCCGCTAAATCCAGCACGGCTCCGCACTGAGCACGCTGCGCACGGTCGCACGCACACACACACACACACGCGCACACACACACTTATCAACATTTATCTGAGCACAGCAGGCCTCGCTCTGTTTTTACAGAAACATGTTAACAAGGCTCTGGAACAGAAACCAGATCAGAAGCAAAGACACTGAAGTAAGAGGACCACCTGCTGGTTTCTTTCTCACTCACTCACTCACTCACACACACACACAGTCACACACACACACACACACACACACTCACGTCTCCATAACAAGCTTGCACTGACATGTGTATTAGTGTAGATAAATAACTCGACTGTTCATTTGTTTTCTAAGTGCGCCTAACGCCTAATTTGCATGTGAAATTATGCAGATTAGGTTCCACCCTGTAAACGCCCGTATCGAGCGATTCCTCAGACCGATCCGACGCTGCGGTCCAGTCCGGTCCGACGTTTCCTCAGTTCTCCGCCCACAACTTAAGCTCCTAAAACAGAATTATCACTTAAAATACATTTTGAAGAATAATAAATCGGACACCGTAGTGAACCGTGTGCTCTACGCTACATTTTGGCTGTTACCCTTTCTCATGAGAACTGAAAAACCCTGGACAGGCCACGCCCCTAAGCGACGTGCGACACTAGCGACTTGCCACCCGTTTCCGTGAACACCGGCGAAAGCGCCGCTGCACATGAATGCACCGTCTTTGCGACGGGTCGCCTTTATTCCACTCTGCGACACATTTCAGTCCCGATGGGCGTGGTCTCATGTTATGACTCCGCCCCCACCGCTTGCTAGTTAGAAAGATGTCTCGGTTTCTATCCAGGCTTACCCGCATCCTGTAGTCAGCTTGATGTAAGAAGGTTTATATTAACGCGCTCGTTCTAATACTGTGTTATCGTTTCCGTAGTAACAGCTCATTCACAGGGACTTGAACGGTGGACGCTCCACATGATATATGAGAGAGACTGGTGAGAAAGCGTCTGTTTATCGCAGCTATAAAGTCAACGAGAACAGGAAGTAACTCGTCTCTCGGACCTTCCTCAGCAATAAATTAACTATAAACCGTTAAAACGTGAGACGTATCGTTCGTTAATAAATTAAACGTTCTAATTGTTGCCAAAACGCCGTGGTATAAGCGGAATAAAACACTCCAGACCTCCACAGTCGATTGGGTGTTACTCATTGCTTATTACAGGGTCATCTGATGCTTGTAAAGAAGTGAAAACCTCACACACACACACACACACACACACACACACACGTAGACGTGTTGGAGAATTAGGGGGCAGTGGTGTATGGCCTGCTGTGTTGGCTGCTGTTGGAGCAGATGGTGCTGCAGTTTCTGGACTCGACTCCACCGGGGATCTCCCGCAGATCTCCGGCACGCATGCTAATGCCCGTGTGTGTGTGTGTGTGTGTGTGTGTGTGTGTGTGTGTGTGTGTACGCAGGAGGACAAGCACAAGATTTAGTGTTTATGACGAACAGAACGGGCGTGTTATGCGGTAAGACGGACGTGTGAGAGAGTTGAACGTGTTCGTATCGTATTCCTCACGTCTGCTATATTTTTATAGGCCCGTTGGTGAGAGCGATAAATCCCCCGAGCTACAGCGGCTCATCAGCGAACAGGCTGAAGCACAGAATCAGGCCTTTAATTAACGCGAACGCGCTCGGCCCGGGCGGAACGAGTCGTCGTCATCACGCAGCAAATAAAACGTGTTGTTTTTAACAGGAAGGTCTCATTTACGACGTGCAAATTAGACTTGCCGGTTCAAAACAACACGCAGCCATAGAAAACGAACGATCGTCTGTCGCTTTGCCGCTCGTTAGCGTGAACGTACGAGCTGGCTTAAGACGGGGATCACCCGATGATGGAGGAACGGTGAGAGGAAGCTCGGAGCGAGAGATGACCCGAGACGCCATGTGACGAAGGTGAGAGGAGAGAAAAAGAGAGACGGAGACAATGTGAGATAGAGCTATTAAACAGAACGAGAGAGAGCCGATGTGTGGGTGGATGACCCAAGGAGTCAAACACAAGTGTGAATCATACACACACACACACACACACACACACACACACACACACACACACAGTATAATACACTACAGAGAAATGACACACGCTTGGTGACAGTTGTGTTGTGAGGTCATCCGGGTCACGGACTTGAAGAGTGTGTGATTCTAAGCTGGTGTGTGTGTGTGTGTGTGTGTGTGTGTGCGCGCGCTGGAGGAAAAAAAACAGGAAGTCAAATGACTGACTGCAAATAAATATTTGAATGTCAACCCTAGTCATTGCTGGGTTTTTTCTAAGAACGATGTGCTGCAGAGATGAATACACGCCTGCTGCTGGGGGGGGAGGGGGGGGGGTATTGAGTGAGAGAGAGAGAGAGAGAGAGAGAGAGAGAGAGAGAGAGAGAGAGAGAGTGCACAGAATCCATAATGAGCTCCCAAGCGACCTCAGTGTGTGTGTGTATGTAAACGCAAGAGTGTGTGTGTGTCTCGGAAGAGTCTGGCTCTAGCCATGTGACACTGTATATCCTGAAAAGGCAAAAAGGTGTGCAGCCAACTGTCAAAGCACGTGTGCGTGTGGGTGAGAGAGAAGAAAAAACAAACAAACAAAAAACCCCATGACCCTGTCTTGGTAAACTAACCCCTATACGAAAAAATAAACAAATAATAATAATTTAAAAAAAAAATCAGTCAAAGAGACGTACTTCTTAGTTTTTTGTGATTCTGTCGGTCACATTTTTTCTTTGAACGTAACTAAAACTAGAGAGAGAGAGAGAGAGAGAGAGAGAGCGAGAGAGAGAGAGAGAGAGGGAGAGAGGGAGAGAGAGAGAGAGAGAGCACGCAAGACACAGTCAATGTGTCGGGTCACCCCTATGAATCGTCGTCATGGCTACATCCTTTCAGCAGCACCGAGAATCCCAGTGGTGCGGGAAAAGAAGATGGGAGGAGAGATGCAGACAGCAAGAAAACAAAATAGAGATAGAATGGAGGGGCAAGTGGAAAAAGACGGGGGGGGTTTGGGGGGTCTGAGGGAGCTGTCACTGCACGGAGATATCACGAAAGGTTAGAATGGAGAGATCATCTGCCCTTTGACAAAATAAAAGGCAATCCACCAACATTTTCAAACTCTCTCACACACACACACATTTAGTTTAATACATGTGGGTTGCTGTCATCTCTTGTGTTCCTGTGTGTGTGTGTGTGTGTGTGTGTGTGAGAAAAAAATTACACATTACACAGTGCCGTGAAAAAGTATTTGCACCCTTCCCGAGTTCCACAATTATATTTATTACAGTGATGTTTATTAAGTGATGATTTTATTTACTGAAATCCAACACCAACTGGTTCTGAGCAGCAAAAAAAGTCCTCGGTTACTCAATCAGCTAATTAACAGAACTGAATAGCTAATTAGGTTCAATTAGTCTACACACAGGTCGTCAGTCTGGTAGTAGATTTCGTCTGGAACAATTTCACATGAGCGAAATATGCAGAAAAAGAAAAGCAAAGAAAAGGAAGTGAATACTTTTTCATGGTACTGTATGGTGTGTGTTTATAATATATAATTAAGGCTGAACGATATGATATGATGACAGTCATTTAAGAAGAATACTAAATACGCAGCTGATTCGGTGGTAAAATTTAGTACTGAATCGTTAAAAATGATCAAATACAAATTCTGGAAATTTTTTTTCTTTCAAATTTTAAAGAAAACAAAAAGAACAAATTTTTTTCCCCAAATGGTTTCATTTCTGTGAGAGTAAAGCAGTGACGCGAGTGTGTAGTGAAACTGTCGCATGTGCAAGCACTTCATTTCAGTGAGCAGTGAGCCACACCCACTCCCCTTCTTCCTCACTCACAGCGGTTTATTAAAACACAAGAGCCATGGCCTTAAACTGTAATGTAGGCTGGCACAATACAACGTGAATATCCTTCCTACACAACATTACACTGTGATGTAATATATACACTGATAATACACATCTGTATACGGCACAACACCACGAAACATCACAATCCGCTCGCACGAGTCACTCAAAAATACCACTAAGACAGGACATGAGCCAATCGAGGCGTGACCGTGAAACGTTCCGAACTTTCAGGTATAAGCAGAGACACGTCCTGGAAAACCTGATGACTTGTTGGCGAGTTCTCTCCAGCTCTTTCCTTCTCAACACTGACAGAGAAAAGACCAGCCATGTGAATATTAGACAATTGTGTAAAATGATTATATCAAAAACATACGGTTACTTCTGAGGACCTTCATCTGACTAAAGTCACACTCGAAGTAAACACAAATGGAACCAAGGCGTGTGGAGTACTCCTGTTTTAGTCGCATTATCGACGTGCGTTACAGACATGTACACGCCTTAATCACTCGGTTAACGGCGTGTGAGAGTTTTCACCGCGTTGTGCGACAGGACACGATCGCACACGGCAGCGCTCAAATGTTTGACGGCAAACAAGAGAGCACGGCTGCGTCCCAAACCGCGTACTTACCTGCTATATAGAAGGAGAAAAACCATGTATTTGGGCAAGTACGCGGTTTGGAACGCAGCCCACGGCTTCAAGCAGTCGTCTATTTGCACGTAATTAACTGCACTTGAAGCTTTCGTAAAATTAAACATGAAACACCAAATACACTGTATACGGTCCCGTAACGAAGACCAACTGTACATCGATAAGTGAAATTCTGGAGGGACGTCGGACGGCGTGGCGCGGGGACGTAATGACGTGTGCCGTTAATCGATGTTCTATAACATGTAGCACAGGAACATGACAGGAGTATTCTAAAAGCGACTCATGTAAACACTTTAATCAGAATATTGTCTTACTCAGAATAAGGTCGATAATTAGATTACCGCTGTCCGTGTAAACAGTCAATTTGTGTTTAAATAAAACAAGTTCAACTTATAAAATGTTTTTGGGGGTATTATTGTGATCGTTACCATTGCCATGTATCTAAAAACGTTAAGTTAAAAATTATATATGTATATATATTTTTTTAAAACAACATGCCTTTCAGCCCCTGAAGTCTGCGTGAACATCGCCTGCTGATCAAATTTACACCAATGTCAGAACACGAGCAGCAGTAAAAGCACTGAGTGGGTTTAAAAGTGCATTTACAAGCCTGTGGAGGAGCCTGTGACGGATCGACAGCCCGAGATCGGACAGAACGCTGCACTCGGACACCCTGAGCTCAGCGTTAACCGGCCCTGTGTTTATAGATGCTTTCCGTCAAGCGGTCCTTTAAGGGCACGAGCGACATGAACACGAGCGCGAGCGACACAAAGCAGAGACACACGGAATGAAGGGACATTGTGAGGAAATGAAAAGAGTGAAGGATTGCAGGAAAAGATGGGCGGGGAATTTTGTAAGAGAGATGTTAGAGAAAACTCAGAGGTAGTTAGACTGAGCGAGCGAGCGAGCGAGCAAGAGAGAGAGAGAGAGAGAGGGAGAGAGGGAGAGGGAGAGAGAGAGAGAGAGAGAGAGAGAGAGAGAGAGAGAGAGAGAGAGATGCTTACACAATCACAATGGCTGACTTCAGCAGCATGAATATTTCACACCGCGGCACTGAAAGGGAACTCCGAGCTCCGAGCAGCAGCTCTTCGGTCTGCAGTGCGCACTAAACCGCCTCGAATAAACTAATATAGCCAGCGTGCATGATTAACGCCTACTCGAGCTGAACTGTTATTTCTCGACAGGAACGCACGAGAAAGAGATGAGCAGAGACAGAGCTGGAACACAAGAACGTCAAAGTCACTGGATTCTCAAGGACACTGCGGCGAGTGTGCGGTACGGGGAGATGAGCAGGCAGGAATAGGAGGATCCAAGTGGGAATACACTCGTGGACATGCTGTAGTGTGTGTGTGTGTGTGTGTGTGTGTGTGTGTAACATACATACACACATATCAAAATGATTCAACCCCCATTACAAATCAGGTTTATTGTTAAAATGTACAGACTTTCAGCTATTTGCAATGAACACAAACAAAAGCGATTGAAATAGTTCGACACGACGAATGCTTCAAGCGGTTTCCCCAAATTCAACTGAAAATGCAAATTATAATGACTTCTCCAGTTTAAAATTATTCACCCCCTTCATGGCGAGCATCTTTAGTACTTAGTAGAGCTCCTTTTGCTGTTATGACCTGCTGCAAACGAGATGCAGAGCTTCTGCAGCGTTCCTGAGGAATCTTCTCCCGTTCCTCATGAGCAGTGTCCTCCAGTTCAGGAATATTCTTGGGTTTGCGTGCTGCAACCGCCTTCTTCAAATCCCACCTGAGATCTTCTATGGGGTTCAAGTCAGGTGACTGTGACGGCCCTGTAGAATCTTCCAGGACTTCTTCTGTAACCAAGCCTTGGTGGAGTTTGAGGTACGTTTGGGATCATTGTCCTGTTGGAAGGTCCAGTGATTCCCAAGCTTCAGCTTCCTCACAGACGGCATGATGTTTTCTCCTGGGATTTCCTGATACTTCACTGAATCCATCTCGCCTTCCACACGCTGCACGTTTCCAGTGCCAGAGGATGAAGAGCAGCCGCAGAGCATCACCGAGCCCCCACCATGCTCGACTGTGGACAGAGTGTTCTTTCTTCATTCTTCTTCCTCCAGACGTACCGCTGATCCATCGTGCTGAAAAGTTCCAGTTTTGTTTCATCGCTCCACAGAACACAATCCCAAAACTTCTGTGGATTATTTATATGATTCTGAGCGACTTTTCTTGTGCTTTTGGGTCA
>NC_071270.1:26220051-26245051 GCF_023375685.1 Ictalurus furcatus
GATCAATAATAAAAATGATACGTTTATTTTAGAGGAAGTAGAGATAATATTGGCACCCTGGGTAAATATGAGCAAAGGAGGCAGTGAAATTGTCTATTGTTTAACCTTTTGTTTAAAAAAAATTATTCACAAAAATACTCTGCTCTCATGGATATCAAACAATTGCAAACACCACAGGTTTATCAAAAAAATATGCTAAATATAGGTGTGCAACAATTATCGGCACCCTTTTAGTCAGTACTTTGTGCTAGCTCCCTTTTCATGATAACAGCTCTGAGTCTTCTCCTATAACACCTGATGAGGTTGGAGAATACGTGGTGAGGGATCTGAGAGTGTTCCTCCATACAGAACCTCTCCAGATCCTTCACATTTCAGGTCCACGCTGGTGGACTCTCCTCTTCAGTTCACCCCACAGGTTTTCTATGGGGTTCAGGTCAGGGGACTGGGATGGTCATGGCAGGACCTTGATTTTGTGCTCAGTAAACTGTGTAAATTGTGTTTGTAACGGTTTGATATCCATGACAGCAGAGGATTTTGGTGAATTGTTTGAAGAAAAGATTAAACAATAAAGACAATTTCTCACAGCCTTTTTTTGCTCATATTTACCAAGGGTGCCAATATTATTGTAGGGAACTGTAAAACCGAACGAAGACGCTTTTCCCACCTCATTTTCTTTGAATTTATTCACGGTTTCATGAACTGGGTGATTCTGCTCTCTAGGGCTTGGAATTCAAAGGTGTAATTTCTCAAAGCCTTAAACGGCCTCGTCACTTGGGGGACGTTTAAAATGGAGACACTTACAAATAAGATGAAAGAAAGCAGACGGACACGACAGCAGACGTACGTACACAGAAACAAAAAGAAAACAGACAATAATATAGGGCTGGGTGATCTGATAAATATTATAAATCACAATACTTGAGGACATTTCTACTACACATGATGTGCATCACGATATATAATTTATCCAACAATAAACTAAACAAAAACTCTCTAAACTGACTTTGATGATACTTTTCTTTAATGCCTACAAAGAAGATTAAGTTTGTTTTGTTTTCAATTACGTCAAATCTGCAGCATCCATTCGGTACCATTTCATTTGTCATTTTTAAAAATACATCACCGTACCAACGATATCTCCGAAGAGTATCGTGCAATCATTTATCACGATATGGATATTATAATTGATATAATCACCCAGCCCTACAATAAAAATAACAATAATAATAATAATAATAATAATAATAATAATAATAATAATAATATAAAAATATTAGGCAGGAGACAGAATTGTCTCAAATATTGCAATTCAAAATACTGGATGAGGAATTTCTCTTCTCTGAGGTGTTTCACAATATTTCTGTTTAATATTCATCATGAGCATTACCTCTTCTTACACACTAGGTGGCAGCAGCAGAGGTAGTCGCGTACAGAGCAGGAAGTTCGCGAGCAGGAACCTAACTAGCTCGAAGCATGCTTACTTATTAGCCCAAAAAGTTAGACTACTACTCCTACTGCTACTCCCTGATCCGACTGTATCTGGACGAGTCCGAGTGTCCCGCACGTCCTCACGTCCTGGGTTTCTATCCACCGTTAAAACCAACACTCAGCAGAAAGACGTGTGTTCTTATTGAAACGTGTAACACAACAGTCGTTGAGCAGAGAGACGTAGGCACACACTCGAACCCGTTAGACTGAGAGGAAAGCTGTGATTATATTCAGTCCAGCTGAGAGCAGGTGTGCAGCGGGTGTGGAGCCGCTTCAGCTACGTGCTACAGCTTCATCCATCACCTCATCCAATCATTCTTTCATCTATCCGTTCATCCATCACCGAGCTGATCTGCTGCCTGAAGCCACGGAACAGCTTTCAGCACGCGCAAAGGTCAGAGAAGTCATTAATAGTGAACACCTTCACTCTGCACTAAACTGGTTTCCACCTGATACAGTCTGAGCTGTTCAACAGGAACGGACAGAGACGCAACACCAACATCAACCCCAACATCACCATCAATATCACCACCATCAACCATCAACACAAATACCACCATCAACACAAACATCACCACCATCAACACCAACCATCAACCCCATCACCACCATCAACCATCAACACAAACATCATCAACACCAATACCACCATCAACACCACCAATACCACCATCAGTATCACCACCATCATCATCATCATCAACACCATCACCATCAATATCACCACCATCAACCATCAACACAATCATCAACACCAATACCACCATCAACACCATCCCCAATACCACCATCAATATCACCATCATCACAAACACCAACATCATCAACACCACCATCAACACCACCATCAACACAATCATCATCAACACCAATACCACCATCAACACCACCATCACCAATATCACCACCATCATCACAAACACCAACATCAACACCATCACCATCAATATCACCACCATCAACCATCAACACCATCATCAACACCAATACCACCATCAACACCATCCCCAACACCACCATCACCAATATCACCACCATCAATATCACCACCATCATCACAAACACCAACATCATCAACACCACCATTATTATCACCACCAACCATCAACCCCAACACAACCAGACACCACCAACACCCTCACTTAACATGACCACTGATAATATAATCCCACCTTATCATTAAAGTACTGCACCTCATAATCATCACCAACAAAGAAAGAATGAAAGATGCAGAGAAAGAGAAAATAAACATAAAAAAGGAAGTAAAAATGAAAGTCAGAAACACAAAAAAAGAAAGCCAGATGTCTTTACAGGTGCATTTGTGAGGGTTCAAGCACCACAGGAGAGAATACCGGTATTCTAATTAACACCATGGCCAGCAGATTGCACAATGCTCAGCTTTATTATTTTTACACACACACACACACACACACACACACACACACACACACACACACACACAAAAAACAGAAAGTGTACGCTGGACCCACATCATCAACGTGAACCCCGAGTGTGATTACAGAGACTTCAGCGATGACAGCAGTGACAGGACGTCAAGCAGACACGCTGCCTGACTGAGCGTAGAAAATCCCCAATTAATATCAGAAGCTTCACCTCCAGATGTGCTCGACAGCACGCGGAAAATAATCAAAGCAAGCGGAAATGTGCAAAGATTGAAGAGCGATCGAAAGAAAAGATTTTTAAAAGGGAAGTTGTAAACGACGTGCAACGACGCAGCCGAATCAGGGCCATATCTACGGTTATTTATTGAGAAATAAATAACCTGGAATCAAAAGCACTGACACTGGAGACTCCTTCCATGAACAGCTCCTAAAAATCCTCACCACATCAGCGATTACACGTTTGACCTTAAGCGACGCCATTTTAAAATCCGTTCATTTTTAGCGTCCGATTGCGTGCAGCGTCCGCTGTACGAGTCCATGTGAATGAGCCGTTACTATAGAAACGTTATTATAACATACTAATATAATACGAGCGTGTTAATGTAAACCCGTCATTCGTGTTACCGCTCAAACTACTGTAAACACAAATAAACAACGCACACCTTCTGACCAATCAGATTTGAGCATGCAAATGCACCGCGGTATAAAGAGAGACGAGGCAAAGACTCTGTTGAGCTGTTCGTTACTCGCTGCCTCGCTAACGATCGAAACCATTCGGAGCAGTTTAACACTTTCCGCCTCGCTAATGAGCAAAACGTTTCCGTCCCCCTGAGACGTGACCGAACCACGTGGCGCGCTCAGGCTGGACACCGGCCACCGGGTGAAAACGTCTCCTGCTGCGAGCTTGAATGCGTAACTGAGGAGCGGTAGGACAGTTAGCGTATTCAGGTCTGACCCATGTTATCAGAGCTTTCGACCCCGACTTCGCCTCGTCGTTCACTGGCCGTCTTTGTGCTCAGAGTAATCGGAGTAAATAGGCTCCGTTTGCTTCAGAGTGCTGAAGTGAAGCTGTACTGTCGAAGGAGGAGATGGTCTGGCACCTCCAGTTAAACCTCTAACACGGCAAAATCCCAGCGTTCAGCCTCCGTCTTCGCTCACGAGTACCCCGAGAACTACGAAACCTGTCTCAGACATCAGGAGGAGCGAGCTCCTAGGAAGCTGCATTTCCTACGAACCTCATACGTCATACGATCGCGCTCCTCTCACAACGTGGTGTTCCGAGCGGTCGAAGACGTGCTAGAGCAGAGACGAGACGAGGCGCTGGGATCTTATTTCAGTTTTGGGCCGAACCAAAGTTACAGCGATAATCTAAAATTGTAAAAGAACCCATTTCTCCTTTCACAACCCAGTTAAGGTTTAATATCCGAGGTCAAACACACACACACACCCCCCCAAAATGATCAGAGCTTGGTGAAAAACAGAGGGTCTGTAACGTTCTCAGAGGAAGACGGAGATAACAGACATAAATAAAAGAGGAAAGCAAACCAGGACGCCATGTCAGTTTAATCTCGTCCGAATAGGGCTTCATATGCTTTAATGCATCGAAGGTGAACTCAGACACGGGATGATCATGGACCGTCCTGTTTAAAGAAGCTGACATTACGGGCGATATGATGGTATAACGAAGACACTGCATATGGGAGATTTCAAATCCTGTCCATGCACTGTGTGTGAGGCGTATAAATACAATCTTCAAGTGCTCCCTCATTTATTTGGTGTACATGCAAAGTGCAGTTATTATAACCCAGTAAACACCGGACAGCCCGGCAGCGCTGCAGAGAGATTAGCCGAAGTGTTTGCTTAGCCCCTGTGAAATTATACAAAAAGCTTAACTTCACCTCGGCTCCTCATGAATCTGAGCTAATCGCTACGACAGTTAACCAATCAAGGCAGGTTAAGCGAGTCAAGAAGAGAGTGGCTTCCAGCTGCTTTCTCACAAAGAGCCTTCTGTTAAACGGCCACAAACACAACCTCCCGGAATTTGTGTCACGTTAGACCTAAATATTTACTTTAGATACTCTTGGTTTTTTCCTCCTCTTGCAAGGCAGGTCAGAGCAAAATCTATCTATAGCTGAGAAAAGTAGCCTTCGAGATTTTGCGAATTAAAGTGGGTCAGATTGGCGGGAGCACTGCAGGAAAAAGAAGACAGAAGAAACACAACAGGGCTGTAGTAAGACTCGCGTCTGGTCTCCACACGGTCCTGTTCCAATATTTTGAGACGCCGGAGTTTTCATTTCCGTGAGCCGTAAGCAGTCATCATCGAGACTGAAACAAAAAAAAAACGGCTTGAAATATTTCACTTTGTGTAATGAAGCTAGAATATGTGAAAGTTCAACTTTGTGAATTAAATTACGGGGGTAAAAAAAAAAAAAAATAAAATAATAAAAAAAAGGAGTTACTTTTCCAGGATATTCTAATTTTTTGAGGTGCACCTGTACAAATAATAAATAAATCACCTGCTTGACGTCCCTCCTGAAACCGGAATGTTCCCTGACCGCCTCAGGAGAGCACACCCCTGAATTACCATCAACGTTATGTGTAAAGTGTAGGCCTTTTTAATGGTTTTCTCCTCGTCAGAATTCTCAGCCTCGTTTCTCTTTTCCAGGCAAAAACAAAGTGCCATTTTTGACCATTTCAGTCGGAATATCCGTGGCATCCCTAAAAAATATTAATCAATTAAATAAGGTAACTAACGTTATGATTTAAATCTCATGCGTGCAGTGAGTATTTCACATTAATAATCTTTTTTTTTCCTCATTACACTGTGACAGAAAGTCAAGGCCTGCTGTTAATCATCGTTAACTCACGTGTCGATTGTCTCATCTGCTGTTTTTATTAGGGGAGGAAAAAAAAAAAAAATAATAATAATAATAATAATAATAATAATAATAATAATAATAATAATAAAGACTGACTGCTCTTTTGGCATGTTTTTGTGTTCTGTTGTTAAAATGTGAAGTAAATTGTGTGAAGTTTAGCAGGTCTGACGCGGTGATTTAATATTTATTCCCCGCCCCCATGGAGGCGTGCCCCACAGTTTGAATACCTCGGTCCTAAAGACTCGGTCGTGAATCGATCTCAGCTGGTCCTGAAGATCCGTCAGGAACTGGAGAAGGGGTATTGCGTAAGAACATAGCTATTATTTATCTTCAGTAAAATGTTTTTACTAAGCCAACTTGTCCTGTTAAATGACAAATTCAATTATACTAGACCAATTAGCAGAAGGTTGACAGGGATATTTTCTATCAACATATTTTTTTAAAAAACTTTATCAAAATGATTTATAGACGCTTTACACCTACTACTTAATATAAAAAGTCCGTACAGTACACGGTTCTCTCAAATTGCGAGCCTCTTTAATTAAAGTTCCTACGCCGGGTTGGAAACCTGCGTTATTTTACACGCGTCCAATTCTCGTTTTGTAACTCGCCACTTAGACGTGAATCGTTAAATACCGGAGAGCCGGTTTGAAATCTCACCTGCGTGTACGAACGTTTTACAAATGAATAGGTTCTTCTTGCACTTGACAACAATTACAAACAAATCACTGTCCTCACAAAGCACCTGCTTACAGTGAGGGAGTGGCAACCGGCCTCCTTTTCTCAAACCATCAGTCTTTCCTCAATCTGGGACACGGCCCATTCCCCCTCACTTGCGCTCCTGCGGTCACCATGGAAACGGGTCTTAAGGGACCAGTGAGATCGGAAGCAGCACTGAAAAGCAGTGTTGCCGCTGTCTCTGTGTGTGTGTGTGTGTGCGTGCGCGCATGCGCGAGGTCACCGGTTGGACCCAGGAGCCCTGCTGCACAAGATGAAAGGAGGCGTGTCTAATCAACTGCTGGAAGACACACGTCAAGCACACACACACACACACACACACACACACACAATGAGCAAAGAGCACACGCCTCTCCAATGCTTGTAATCAGCTTCTAATTAGGAGGTTATTATGAGTCAGTGTGACCCAAGCAGAGGTTTGTGAAGCCATGGCTAAAGATTATAACACAAACAAAAACACACGCACACCCCCCCACACACACACACACCACTTGACCGGTTTATTAGGTCCACTTACAGGAGTACAATTACTCAATATAGCCCAGCTGTTCACAATCTGGACAGCTCTGTCTATTCTGTTCATCAAAGGAACAACACTGACTTTTGTCCATTCTGAGGACAGCAGTGTGTGTGTGTGTGTGTGTGTGTGTGTGTGTGGTTAGACACCTCAATGGACCAGCAGTGATCCAAACAATCTCAAACGACATTAATATAAATGTGCTCATTCTAATACAATATCGTTTCCATAGTAACAGCTCATTCACGGGGAGGTGTATAATTACCACATAATTTAACATTAATAATAATCTGATTTGTGAGTGAGTGAGAGAGAGAGAGAGAGAGAGAGAGAGAGAGAGAGAGGGGCTGGTGAGAGAGCGCCCGTTTATCGCAGCTGTAACGTAAGCGAGAACAGGAAGTAACTCGTCTCTCGGACGTTCCACAGAATTAAATCTAATTATAAACCGTTAAAATGTGCAGCGTGTCGTTCATAAATAAACGCTGCAATCATCAGCAAATCGCTATGGTATAAGAGGAATAACACACTCCAGACCCTGCAGTTATATGAAAATAATCCACTTCAAGAAGGTCAGAAATAATCGGCTGCATCACGCCCCCCCGCCGTGGATTATTCTCCAATAACTGTACGGTCTGGAGTGAGTCACTCCTTACAAACTGACACACGTATCGTTTCACTAAAACTGGCTACTCCATGTACAAATAGCGAATAAAACAGAACACAAAATAGATAATGATTCTGAAACAAAAACGATCTCAGGGTTCAAGACCATCTACACTGCCCTCCATTAATATTGGCACCCTCGGTAAATAGGAGCAAAGGCGGCTGTGAAAGAGTGTCTTTATTGTTTAACCTTTTGATATTTTGTTAAAAAAATTTCACAAAAATTCTCTGCTTTCATGGATATCAAACAACACAGGTTTATGCAAAAACAATCTTTGTTAAATATAGGTGTGCAACAACTATTGGCACCCTTTTAGTCAATACTTTTGTACTAGCTCCCTTTACCAAGATAACAGCTCTGAGTCTTCTCCTATAACGCCTGATGAGGTTGGAGAATACATGGCGAGGGATCTGAGAGCGTTCCTCCATACAGAACCTCTCCAGATCCTTCACGTTTCAGGTCCACGCTGGTGGACTCTCCTCTTCAGTTCACCCCACAGGTTTTCTATGGGGTTCAGGTCAGGGGACTGGGATGGTCATGGCAGGACCTTGATTTTGTGGTCAGTAAACCATTTCTGTGTTGATTTTGATGATGTTTTGGATCATCGTCCTGCTGGAAGATCCAACCACGGCCCATTTGAAGCTTTCTGGCAGAGGCGGTCAGGTTTTCATTTAATCTCTGTTGATATTTGATCGAGTCCATGATGCCATGTATCCTAACAAAATGTCCAGGTCCTCTGGCAGAAAAACAGCCCCAAAACATTAAAGATCCACCACCATATTTAACCGTGGGCATGAGGGACTTTTCCATACGGCTGCCTCTCTGTGTGCTCCAAAACCACCTCTGGTGTTTATTACCAAAAAGCTCTATTCTGGTTTCATCTGAGCATAGAACCCGATCCCATTTGAAGTTCCAGTAGTGTCTGCACACTGAAGACGCTGGAGTTTGTTTTTGGATGAGAGTAGAGGCTTTTTTCCTGAACCCCTTCCAAACACCTTGTGGTGATGTAGGTGACTTCAGATTGTAGTTTTGAAGACTTTCTGACCCCAAGACACAACTAACTTCTGCAGTTCTCCAGCTGTGATCCTTGGAGATGTTTATCCACTCGAACCGTCCTCTTCACAATGTGTTGAGACGATATAGACACACGTCCAATTCCAGGTCCATTCATAACATCTCCAGTGGACTGGAACTTCTTAATTATTGCCCTGATGGTGGAAATGGGCATTTTCAATGCTTGTGCTATTTTCTTACAGACACGCCCCATTGTGTGAAGCTCAACAACCTTTTGCCGCACATCACAGCTATATTCCTTGTTCTTACCCATCGTTATGAATGAAATTTGGCCTACATGTTACCTCATACTCATCCCAGTGAAACAGGAAGTCATGGTTGAACAATTTCCTGTTCATAGTCGCCCAGGTGTTTTTTAATATCAATGGGAATATACTTCTAACATGTTTCTCTCATGAATTCACAGGGGTGCCAATAATTGTTGCACACCAATATTTAAAGAGTTTTTAAAATAAAAATATCTGTTGTGCTTGCAATTGTTTGATATCCACGAGAGCAGGGTATTTTTGTGAATGTTTTGAACAAAAGATCAAAAGTGTAAACAACAAAGAATTTTTCACAGCCTTCTTCGCTCATATTTATGAAGGGTGCCAATATTAACGGAGGGCGCTGTAGTTCCTTAAATCCTGTAGCTTAAACGGTGTGTGAATGAAATCCGGCACACCGCACGGTGTGAAGTCTGTAAGGTGGATACGGAGTGTTTTAATGCGGTGGTGAAAGTGGCGAGCGTAAGCAGGTCAGCTCCTGCCTGCAGTCTGGCTCATCCACGTCTCAGGAGACTGCAGCATCTTCTACAAACACTGCTGAACCTGCATACACACACACTCACACAGGTATGTGTGTGTGTGTGTGAGTGAGATATTAAGGCGATAGGAGTTGGATATATCTACGGTGAAATGTCACAAGTGCTGCAGTAGACAGCTGAATATCTCTTCGATCTGAACACAGCGTCTCTGCTCAGGCCCGTTGAGAGAGCTACACCCCCTTTACGAGAGCCACACCCCCATCAAGAGAGCCTCTTTCGGAGGTGTCAGACGAGCTCGTATCCACCCGCAGACTTGTCACTGCACTAATATGCAAAAATAACTTCAGAGCTGAAAGCAAAATGGGTCAGCCGATCCCCCAGAGCGCCAGCGAGAGGCAGCCAGTCATATCACTCCAGCGACAGAGCTGAGTGCAGCTTATCTCCGCTGGAGGACACACACACACACACACACACACACACACACACACACACACACACACACACACACACTCTCTTCCTTCTTTCTCCTTTTCACTCCCATTCCTTCTCTCTAGTTATCTCAATAGTGAATGAATAGAGAACAGAAACTAACACCTTCAACCCCTTCACATCGTCACCTCACAAATTACATGTCGCTTGTATCTTGTGTGTGTGCGTGTGTGGCGCGAGTGCTATGGTTGTGGCTTGTGCGCGTTTAGCGTCTGTCCAAAAACATACATCCTATAGTACATGACTTGCCACACTACATACAACTTCCTGTTGTTTAAAATGTACAATATTTTTTATATAAGTTTAATTAAGTTGATGTTAATTCCGTACATGCTTTTTTTAAATTATTAAAATTCTGCATTTTAATATTTTTACAAACTAATTTTCCGCTCTGTGTTTCAAGCTTTGTTTTTTTTTTAAAAATGATTTTATATCCTGTATTGTTGCAGGAATGTTTTTGAGAATCGTGATGTTATCGTCATATCGCACACTTGTTCATGGACTTAACTAGCTCCTTAAACTTGAACAGCCTGGTCAGTGAGGTTTACACTCCACTGAAACATCACACTGGAGCTTGAACTTTACCTGTGCGCTCTGCTGTGCTAATGAATTAATGATGTGTCCACCCCCAGGAATGGGATTGGTACGTCCCTGATCGGGACAGCTGAAGGTCTAGAGGAGCTCCTGCGTGGCCTGTCAGTGTGATGTGGGTTTGTTTATTGGTCTACAGGGTGAAGCGCAGTTCAAGGCTCTGGCCTCGTTCTGTAAATAGGAAATGCAGAGAGACAGAGACAGAGAGAGAGAGAGAGAGAGAGAGAGAGAGAGAGAGAGAGAGAGAGAGAGAGAGAGAGAGAGAGGAGGGCATAAATAGCAACAGCTAACCAGTTATCCGGTAACATGACGTAACTACACTCAGAACCTGGAGGAGTTTTAATGCCCGACTCATGCCCCATGTTCACAGCTACACAGCACGGGGATTTACTGCGGCAAACGCTAACGGCGCACGCTAATCCCAAAACACCCAAAGTTAATCAGGAAGGATTGCTGCAATCTATCCGGCTGATAACTCCATCATTATCATCTCACAGATACACTCACGTGGGAGATTTCAGACGATTACACGTCATAATAATAATAATAATAATAATAATAATAATAATAATAATAGTAAACGGGTTAAAACCAAGGCTATCTGGATTTGAGAACAGAAACGAAACACAGGTAGGACAGATACAGGTGAAAAAACTAATACGCTGCAGAGAATAAAAATGATCAAATATACAATCAACTGCAGAGGGAAACACGGGTAGCATTCGTCTCTAAATGTGTAAATATAAATATTTAAGGAGTATTCGAACTGTGAAACCTGTTCTGACAGCGCACACACACCCACACACACACACACACACACACCATCAGCTCCTGGCACCTGTTCTGTACACCGGTGTCCCTTTTCACCTTGGCCCAAAACCATCAGTGTGTGTGTGTCTGAATAAAAATCCCCATGGATTTAATAGGGGGGAGAGGGAAAAAAAAAGAAAAAAAAAAAAAAAAAGAGGAGTGATGTGCTTCCTTGCTACATGGTGGAGATTTCCAATTACAAGGTGTGACACGAGAGTTTAGCGACGCCCTGCCCTGGGTGCAGAAACCCGGCTACACGTCGCGGCAGGTGTGTGTGCGCGCGTGTGTGCGTGTGTGCGTGTGTGTGTTTAAGACGATACCATCAAGCCAAAACGCAGTCACAGGACCGAGACTTGAGCAGTGGATGAGTGGAGAGTCAGCGTTTTGTAGATACTTGAGGAGGGAAGGCGGGAATGTGGTCCGGACGAGTCGGACAGGTGCTCAGCGCGCTCCTAAAACACACAACGCTCCAACTCATCATCTTCCGCAAGCTTCACATGCCCACACAATTAAAGCAGCTTGACATGCTAATAAATAACCATAACTTGAATACCACGAATATAACCCCGGGGGTGGGGGGGGCAGGAGGATATGTTACACTAAACTAAAATAATAACGGTGTATGTGACAATTAAGTTCTTAACTAATCATCTACTCGTTATCCTCAGCTTTAGACCAGACATGGCTCGTTTTAATTGGTGCTTGATTAGTGGTCTAGACGTGCTTCTGAGACAGTCAGAGTTAAAAAAGTGACTCTCACGCGCTCTCTCTTACTCTCTCACACACACACCTGTGCACCCGACCCCCACCAGTCACTCGCTCTCTCATTGTTCTGTCAGTCTCTCTCTCTGTGTGTTCTCTCTATCCTGACTCACACTCTCAATCTCTTTGTCTTTCTCGGTCTCCATCTATCCCAAATCTGTCCTTTGTCCTGTCTCACGGTCTCCAACTCAGTGTCTCTCTCCCCCAGCTTCTCTCTCTCTCTCTCTCTCTCTCTCTCTCTCAGCCCCCCCCTCCCCCATGACAGTCTTCATCTTTCTGTCTTGTCCCTCTCTCACACAATCTGCCCTCCCACTGTCTCCATCTCTCTCCATTTCCAACTCAGTCTCTCTCCAGTCTCTGTCTTGTCCCCCCTTTCTACCCTTCCTCCATCTCTCTCTCTCTCTCTCTCTCTCTCTCTAAAGCAGTTATGCAATAATGATGTTATGAATATGAATTATGAATATTGAATAGCCGGGTTGTTGAGCTGAAGCTCCTCTCTTCTCCTGCTACGGTGCTTGCTCTTAACCTGAGCTCTACACCTCGAGCGTGTTTGTGTGCGTACGGCACACGAACAAGAAGCAATCCATTTCTAATTTGGCTGCAACGTGGAGTGAAACGAGTGGCGTGCTCTTCTGCTCTGTTACTGACTTCCTGGTCACAGATGTTTCGAGACGCGAGGCGGAGACGTGAGGGTCAAAGCGAACAGAGAAAACAAGTTTTAGATTAGACAGAGTCTGTGTTTTGTCTAGCATGTGTTAATAAAGATGCGGATTCGGGGATTAAACTAGAGGCATCTAGGGTTCGATCTGCCTGCTGTGTGAGCGTGCGCACACACACACACACACACACACACACACACACACACCACTGTAACCTCTCCATCTGTCTTGTCTTCTCATTCTCTTTCCTAGATCTCACTTAACCCCTTTCTCCTTAACATCTTCCTCTCCTTTTGTCCTCTACCTATCCCTCTCTCCAGGGATTAGTGTACGAGTGTGAGACCTCAGACCCCCTGCTTCTACCCATCTGTTATGTGCTGCGTGATGGAGACAGAGGACGCTACAATGACAGCACAGAGGACAGCAGCTCCACCTTTCTCACCGTGCCGGAAATCTGCACCCAATCACGCGCTCTTTCTTTATATTCACTTTCTTCTTCCTTCCTGGCGTAGACGTGAACACACGGATCTGAGCTACTGGTTGGAGAAGACTCTAAGCTTCCATCTTTTCTTGACTGTTTGAAATATCTCTGAACATGTCTGCAAAAACAACTAAATTCAGTGAGATTAGCAGGTGGTTTAAAAAAAAACCCCTTTCCAAACCAAGAGCCTTGTAAAATCACCAAGACTAACTGACGAACACGCTAACTGACCTACGGCTTTTCTCTTAGATCAGGGGTGTCCGATCTTATCCGGGCCAGTGTGGGTGCAGGTTTTCATTCCAACCAAGCAGAAGCCACAGCTGATCCCACTCAGGTGTGGCCTCTGCTCGGTTGGAAAGAAAACCTGCACCCACATCGGGCCCTTAGCAGAGAAGATCAGACACCCCTGTGTTAGAATGTCCGGTCAGTAGCTCACCACAATTGCAAACGCATGGCAACTCTTCCTCTCGCCTGATGGCGGAAGCAGACTGTGCAGTTAGCTCTCACTACACCTGCAAATGAATTTGTAAAAGCACAACGTTAACAGCAATGGAACGATTTCAAAAGCGCTGGAAACAAGAATACTTCGAGAGCTCCGAGAGCCAGAGAAGAAGCGTGCGCATCCTCTTTGCTGTCGTGAAGACGTTTAATAAGTCATGAAACGACATCATGAAACAAAACCAGGGATTTGCAAAAAAAAATAATGAATAAATAAAATATTGAGAGGACGAGAGGGCGGAGAAAGTGAAGAAGCTGAACGCTCTCCCGGCAGAAGCAACTTTTTAATCAGAGTGAACAGTGCGCAGGACCGCGAGCTAACAAGCAGCGATGCTTCCAGCCACAAAGCACGGAAAACCTTTCATTAATTCTTGATGAACATCATCGTGTGTGTCACAACTACAGTCACTCTGCTGCAATTAAATTCACAATCTCGGAGCGCTTAAATTTTGTATTTCAGTATTTTGGGGACTGTATATTTAATGTGGTTTAATCTGGCATCCCCCCCCCCCCCATTCCTGCACACCCCTGCTGGAAAGTGTAGAACACCTTGTCAAAATGGTAAACAAAGTCTACGCTAATCAGCTAGATACACACCCATAAGCTGTAACTCATCCTTTATTCGTTTTTACACGGTGTCCTTTTCTTCCTGTCGTGATAAAACTGTAAAAAGATTTTTACAGTTCAGAAAAACGTTCTCTATCCCTCTCAAACTTCTCACTGTTAACGTATCTGTAGCCGTCCCGTCTGACCCTACGCCGTACGATACACGCTTTTGCAGCGTAAAGCCGGCTTAATATCTCTTAAATAAGTCTACAGACAATAGAAAAAGTCACATGACCCTGAAACATCTCTAGGGGCGAGAAGCATTTCCAGCGCATGGTTTAATTAGCGACCGTCTGCCTCGGCTTCTCCAGACACGCGAGTTCACAGCCAATTTAACAAGCCTAGATAAAGTGTTGTGTTTTCTTTCTTCTCTTTTTTTTTTGAACGATAACACGCAGTAAATGATTGTGTGATATCTGCCATAACTGTTTGTTGATTTACTTCCCTGGAAAAGATGGATGACGAAACTGACGTCTGTCAACATGCGGTGTGTCATACGTACACACTACACTTCATTCAATCAATCAATCAATCAATCAATTAAAGAAAGATCTAAAATGTTCTCAAGGCATACCAGACTCCTGGTCTTAAGTTCCCAAACACAGGTACGACTCGGACACGTGCTGTGCTCGGGAATGCGGCAAACCTCACTCGTCTTCATCGATATCCCCAACACTCGTTTACAGCCCGAAACCCCACGCTTCCTTCTTTCATCTTTCACAATAGGAGCGATGGAGGAGACCTGCTGTAATTAGTTAATTCCCTGCAGAGTAACGAGGTGACAAGCAGCAGAAGCAGAACAAAGCAAAGGGTCCACTACTCTTCTTCTGTTTCTCTTGTTCTCTCTCGCTCACCCTCTCTCAGCGCCTGGGTGACGGGGCACGACGCATTGCAGTGTGGGAAACCTCCTTTATTAAATTACGCACTCCATCTGATAGGGATGCGCTTGGTCTCGCACACTTTAATTGAATATCTATATCAGCAATTACAGACACTTTTCAACATGAAAGGCAAATAGGGATTAATTGGCACATACGATACAGGTGAAGTCATTGGAAACCCCACACACACACACACACACACACACACACACACACACACACCCACACACCCACACACACACACACACGACGTAGATCTGATCATGGCTTTAAAAGGTGCAGTAGGTACGTTTGGGGAGGCCAAAACCAAACAACCATTTATTCTGGATCCGAAGACAGGTTTCCAAACCGAGTGGTTTTTTTTCAGTTACGTAATACATTTGTTCTGAGACAGCAGCTTAAACGATCATTTGTCATCATTTCTACATCTTTCCACGTTATTTGTGCTAGGAAGAAATGAAAAATACTGCCTACTACACCTTTAATCGCACGGCCTATTGTTTGTTTTTTTGATGATGGCTGATAAACAGCGTCTGAAGAATAAAGCCTGATAGCAAAATAACTCGGTCTGCCGTCGGTATTTTTAGGCAGACTCCGTGAAAGCAGAGGAGGATGGGCTTTCCGTGTCGGCGCTGGTCTCGCCCTGTTCGTGATTTTGCATAAACAAATCTACCTCTCCAGCCTCCAGAGGAACGTTCAGGTCGTCTCGATGAGCGGTGCGTGGGCACGGCGCACCGAGGATGAGAACTGCCATCCAGACGACACTTCAAAGCCGCCGGAGTAACCGAACAACCAGAAGTTTCCCACTGCTAGAAGAATTACAGCTTCGGTGGAAGATATGGCCAGCTCCATGACTCCGTCAGTGCAGATCCTAAACGCAGATAATTGAGGCCTGGCGTGTTTCTTTACGTCTGTAGTACATAGCATTAAAAGTTAAAGGGAAACTATTCCAAGTAACACTTACACCACTAAAAAAATAAAGATGAGCTAGCAGGTAATACATTTTTTTAAAAAAAGGGTGAAAAGCTAAGGATACAATTCGATATTTAGCGATAGAACAGAACCTGATACGATACCATTTCTTTTTAAGGCGATGATTAGATTTTTGGCGACACCACTGCATCTGCTACGATACGATTCAAGACTCTTAAAGCGACGATACGAAATTTGAGGACACTACTGAATCCGCTACAATACAATACAGTATCCTTTGACTGTCATGTGCCTGACTTAGTTCAGGAATCTGGGGTATGGCTATCATTAATTTGTTGCTGATGATGCTTTAGAGAATTTTAAAAGTAGCTTTAAAGAGCTACGGGCAAATCGGCTTCCTAGTCTACTGAATTATTTACACGTCAGTTTAAAAACGTGAATTATTAATGGTTGGTTTCAATCGTTGCCTTTTAAATTGGTGCATTAATCCAAAGCGGACGTTCATCACACCCCTGGAATCTACGGAACACAGGCGTCCGTAAAGCCGAGGGACACGGGATGGCGGGTTTGATTTCTTCTGGGTCGTTTCGTTAACTTTACGTAGGGGAGGGAGAGAAGGAAAGAGGGAGTAAGTGAAGAAAGGCAGGAGGGAGGGAGCAGTCAGTGGGAGTTACTCCTACTGCAGGCTCGAAAAGTAATTATCACACCTGAAACCCAATCCCTGATTCTTTTTAAAGCACACTTCCCATAGCTACAAATCAACTGCGTTTTTCAGATGCCTTTTATGAACTCGCGATGAGATTTATTGGACGTGTCTTTGTCCGTGTTGGACTTTTCTAAACGTGGCGCCGTGTACGTCCTGTAAAATTAAAAGCGTTGATGGTTTGTGGTTTGCACCAGAACCACCAATAAAGTGAACAGAATTTATCCACGTGTATAAAGTCGTACACTGCGCTGGCCAGGGATGAAACGGCTACCGGTTTCACGATAAACCGTGATAAAATTCCCCGCCGGTTAGTATTACTGCGTCACGTTTAACGATCACCAAAACAGTGTGTGATTATAGTGATTTGTAAAACTCCTGGTAAACGCTGTCCACACACACCCAGCACGAGTCTGATGCAGGCGCAGCACGCAACGTTGCTTTTTGAGCGTCAAAACAGATGCTACCATTAACAATTGTTAACATTTTAACAATAACCGTGATAGTTTTGGTACGGTCACATCTCCAGCACTGACGGACGTGAAGCTGTTAACGAGTGTCAAACGGCTCCGGGAGCAAAACATGAAAGCAAGAGCACCGTTTAATCAACATCCATCGGCCTCTGCGACTCCGAACATGCAAGTTCACGAGCAATTTAACAGGCGAAGATGAAGCGTAGTGTTTTTATACACGACATCTAGAGCTAATAAGCTGTAAATGATTGAGTGATTTTCCACACTGGTCACATGCGTTTCTGTAGATTAAATCTGGGTGAGGAACTCGATCCTGGTTAAAACGTATCGAGACACCATCATACCACTTTTGCTTTCGCGATATCGATTCCTAATCTGCAACCTGTAATCTGTTTAATTTCAGTGTTTCTCAAACGCTCAATGCTGATTGGCCTAAACACGTTAGAGTATGCAAATCATATGTAAATGTCTACCTCAGATCCGATTTTTTGAATAGGGAGTAAAAATTTTCCTCAGCACTGAACTATGTACAGTTTTTTTTCCCCACATTTTCTTAATATTGCTGCAACTAGTCTGAAAAAAAAATTATTTTGGGTGTGGGGGGATTTCCCACACAACACAGCCCCCCCCCCCCATTTTAAAAAAAAAGAAAGAAAAAAAAACAGAAAGGGATTCTCTCAACCAAGTACGTGAGTACGCTGTGCACTCTGTGCGTGATTACTTCTTTCACCGATGCACAGAGGAGGCAATTTGTTATTCCTGATGTTTAGACATGCTACTGTTTCCGTGCACTGTGTGTGTGTGTGTGTGTGAGAGAGAGGGAGAGAGAGAGAGAGAGAGAGAGAGAACGCACAGGGATCTGAAACGTCCCTGTCTCCGGAGTCTCGGATACCTTACAAGGCCATTCGTGCCCTGCGTCTGCTCTAGATCCAGTTTCTCATCTCTGGATGTGTTTCCGTTGCTGCTTTGCTGTCAGGCTGTTTTATATACACACACACACACACACACACACACACACAACTGATACAGAACAGAACCACGCACTTTCCGTTGCGCTCAGAGATGCACGCCTCTTTTACCTCGATGTGTGGAACCTCAGAGTACCCGAGCGCGCACTTGAGCCCTGACTCCCTCGGCTCGAACGAGGTGGCGGCGCTGTTCGGCACGGAGGGGTCTCCAGGAGGTCGCTTCCTTTCCCGAGAACAAAGCTGCCCTTGTCGTCGGAGTGAATGGATCCAATACAAACACGACCAGACTGTTCTCAATTCCTCTTAGCTACTTGACTGGGCTCTTTATATTTAGCCTGGCGCGGTTACTCGGTCACCGTATCGTCTGTGTGTGTTTTATTCAGAATACATCTGTAACACTGCGTCTTTATGAGTGTACACAGCCTTGCTGGTCCGCTAGTTTTTTTTTTGGTTTTTTTTGCTTTTCTGTATACCAGGAGCCATTTCAGCCACACTCCTCCCTTGCACTAAACTCCACTCGCACCAAAAACGGCTGCGTGATACCCATGCAAATCTGAGGCCGAGACAACAAAGAGAATATACGCTAAATACTTCCTGCTATATTCGGATTGGATTCGTTTATCAGCGGGACGTCTGTAATACGTTTTTCAGTGATAAAACTCTCACGACCACAATATAATAACTACAGGAGCAAGGAGTTTCTAGCAGGTGGTATTTTCTACATACCTGGTTAATTGCGCCACACAGTCATGTGATCACGCTCCGTTCACAACATGACGTCCAGGCTGTCAAAGCGTCGCTGTAGTAGGTAAAGAAGGGACGTTGGCACTTATTTCAGTTTTAAGGGGTGAAATTCCGGCCCCAGTCTGAAATTCTAAAGCATCCACTTTTCACTGTTGTGCGCACTACGAGACTAAACACAGCAAGCAGTCAAACATTTCCCCAACACGACAAAAACCGTATACATGTTGTCATTTTCTCAGAGGACGACAGAGAAAAATACAGACACCCGGATTAAAAGAACATCTCAGAGTATCTCTTGTAAAACAGGAAACGTCACACTATGAGGCAGGTCAGTCTAATCCCATCTGAATAGGGCTACAGTCGTATATACACACACATACACACACAACACACACACTAAAGTGGCATGTCGCAGTGGTTACGAGCTACACCACAATCTTCAATAAGGACACAATGCACTTATCTAGGACACTTCAGATTATAGTCACTCGCCTTTGTGTGTTATTCAGGACTGATGTCGCCTATTTAGAGAGCGTTTTACAAGCCCTGGAGCGTCAATCATCATATGTTTAAAAAATAATAATAAACATACACAAAAGAAAAAAAAAAAAAACACTTGATTCGTCTGAAAAACATTTACGTATACACACACACAATTGTTTATAATCTAGCGTAACAATCATGATCGGTGATTTCCAGAGAGTGAAAACTGCCTAGTGAGAGAGAACAGTGAAGGCTTCGGAGTTCTGCAGCAGGAAGCGAAGCTAAAAACCTACTCCTGCTGCTGGCTTCACTTTCTTCATCAGCTCCAGGAGAGAGCCAGGAATAGCACTGATCAGCAGGGGGGAGAGGGGGAGAGGGGGAGAGAGAACGAGCGTGAAAGACAGAGACAGAGAGAGAGAGAGCTCTTCAAATACTCAACTGATAAAATGACAGAAATCTGTGCTGTCGTATTACCAAAAATACGTCCCTTTATCTGTCCCACTCTCTCTCTCTCTCTATTTCTCAGTGTGTGTGTATCATCAGTAAATTGCTCTGAAACAGAATCCATCAGCAGCACTAAAAATAATTAAGGCGATGTACGTGTGCATTTAGAAGCGCTTGTTAAAATTGGATTTGTAATTGGACTACTGAAGCTGCAAAAACATGTTAATGCTGGAAATCATTAACATTAAACTGCTACAAATTGGATACGTTTATCAAATTACGTGACGCACGGGCGCAGGCCTGAAGACGCCTCAGAACGCGTGAGGAAAACGTTCGACCGACACTTCATACACTAACAACGGCCTGTCGGGACGAGGGCTCGCACCCCATTGTGGAGCGGAGGAGAGGGGGATCGGATGGAGGAGAAACTGGGGGAAACGTGGCCTCTGACCTTGTGTGCTGATCCAGGATCAGGTCCTTCTTCCTGCACCAACATAATGGAAACCAGGGCATCAGAGCTGAACCTTGAGCTGACAGTTTCATTGATTTTTGTCTTTCAAACAGACCGCAGAACATTAAATATGCTTAAGCAGGAGCTAAGAAGGACAAGTGCAAAAGAAAGCAGACTATACTGACCTTGTAGAAACAAATTAGGAAGAAATGTTTTCCAACTGACGTGGGAACAGCATGGACCTCTCTCTCTCTCTCTCTCTCTCTCTCTCTCTGTGGCATTCATCCAATGCAAACAGCGACATCCTCAACATTTTAACCTGAAGATACACAATCTACCCACGGACTATTTCCAGTCCACGCGCCTAACAAATTTGTAAACTGTTCAAACAGAGCGAGCGAGAGAGAGAGAACAGAAATGTGTGAAAGAAACAGGAAAATGTGAGAAAGAGAAAAAATGAGGGACGAAGAAACAAAAAGACAGGTGATGGGGGGAGAGAGAGAGAGAGAAGTGATGGCTGAGGGGAGAATAGAGACAAATACAAGAGAATAAGAGAAAGAAGGAAACTCCAGAGAAAACTAGATGCAGAAATGGATAGACAGTCAAAAAGAAGCTCTCCATCAATTTGGTCAGGTTTATTCCATATTTCTGACCGCTGCTGCAGACCAAACTCAGACAAGACAACAAAAAGACGAAGGCTAAAATTATTTTGATCATCTGCCCATAATGAACGCTTTGCACTTAGAGTAAGAGTTATTATAATAAGAGTCATCATTTAACACACCTGACACTCCCATAAAAAAAATCTCATTCACTGGGTTACTTTATTTTTTTTTCTAAATCTATTATCTAGGAGATAATCTCACACTCCAACCGCAGCAGCAACCCAGCAACACGAGTCAAGGAGTCAAATAAAAGCCAGACGAAACCAAAACACCAAACCACACTCGGATTGTAAAGGCAGCTGACACGCAGGATCACTTCCGCATTGGAAACAGGATATATAAATAAAACGCACGCGCAGCTGGTTGTGTTCAAACAGTGCCGGTGCAGCAAGGAGACACAATCCCGCTCAGGTTATAAATATGAATAGTCAATATAATACTGACTGAATCGATCAATTAAATCAATAAAATCAATAAAATCAATAAAATCAATAAAACAGCAGCATTGTTTACAAAGTGAGAAAGTGCGGAAGTGGAGCCATGGACACCTGCACGTTCATCCTCATGACGTCACATCAGCCAAAGCCGTCGCGCGTACAAATCCCAACGGTCAAAACTGCATTGACCGTTGCAGGGGGGAGACAACAAATTTAACCGGTTTTACGTGACAACACCGCGAAAATATGACTAGAACAACTTATAAAGAAACCAAAAGCTACAAATCTAACTTATTAACCAAGTGACAGTCACTATGGTGTGATCCAGGGAAAAAGTTTACCTCAGAAGTTGAACCGCTAGCTAACAAGCTAACAGAAATTCACAACGATATTCATTAATTTGTGGTGATATAACTAAAAAGTTACACAAAATTACGACACGATAACATTTGGGCTCTTAGGTAGATAATATATATTTTTTAATAAACAAACGTACTTTCTTCTCAATAAGTGAAACGAGAGAAAAAAAATAATTCGTAGTGAAGCGGGAGGAGCCGACACACCGAGCGTCTGTCCCGACACGCGCACATTTCGTGTGCGCGAGTTTAAAAACCTGCACGCACGAGGCGCCAACGCAGAGTAGTGCGCATGCGCGGAGGAGCTCCAGTCGTTATTGGAGGATGTGAAAAAAAGAAGTGCCGGACAAAAAAAAAAACAAAAACCCATCAACAATTGGTGACAAGCTGGCCACCAAGGATCACTTCCTATAAAACAATCGCGTCTTAAATGCTAGTTTTAAAGCACTGGCCCTGTGTTTTAAAAGGCAGCTCGCTACCTAATGAATTATTTAAGTAGGCTACGGGATCCTGCGGTGCAACCACCGGAGATTCGGAGGGGAGTAAACACTAGCACAACAATACCACAGCTCAGTTTTACTCAGCGCGAGAACAATCTCTGAAGAGAGCTGACTGGCTGGTAGAGGAAATACACTGCTGTGAACTCTGTGAACGGTTATAACACCAGACACAGCCTTCATAGCGATGATGTCCGAGCCGAGAAACGCGAACGCGGTCCCGTTTATTTATCGCAGCAAAAAATCAATCTCTCTCTCACACTCACACCAAGTCACACCGAGTCAACCTGCAGATGCTTATGAACGTTAATAAGGGTTTAAAGACGTTAACGCTTACCCCGAGGAGTTGCTTTCCGTCCCTGAGCGCAGATAAACCATCCAAGTACTCTCTCTCTCTCTCGCTCTCTCTCCCTTCTCCTCAGCTCCGTCTCTCTCTCCGTCTCTGCCTCACTGCCGCTCGCCCGAGTCCCGAGAGCTGCCTGCCTGCCTGCATTTCGACCACGGTGTCGGCACGTGATCCTCCCCGCCTGTTCTGATTGGCCGACGCGGCGCACCTGCTCTTCTGCAGGACTCTACCATTAGCTTAACTGATCAAAATACTGACTGTATCAGGTTAGCATTAGTGTTAGCACGATACTACCATTTGTAACCGGTTATAGTATCGTAATGCTCGATACCAAAACGATATAATGACAAAAATACATAAATAAATAAATAAAAACAGTCGCCATGAAAAATGTGCCTCATGATTTTAGTGAATTATATTATATTATTTTACATATTATATTAAATGTAGATTTTATTTACTTAAACAAAGTATATATATATATATATATATATATATATATATATATATATATATATATATATAAAGATTAGGAACATCATGGAACCTAATCCAACACGGGAACGCCCCCATGTCCTGCTGTCATCTGTGCTGCCAACTTGGTGACTTTGTCTCTAGATTTGGTGACTTTTTAGACTCTGTGAGTGATTTTATTTTAAAACAAAAGAAAGCATAGAGACAAATCTAGCGACTTTTGAGCAACCAATCACGGATTACTGCTATTCCCAATAACCAATCACTGATTACTGCTATTCCCAATAACCAATCATGGATTACTGCTATTCCCAATAACCAATCATGGATTACTGCTATTCCAAATAACTAATCACGGATTACTGCTATTCCCAATAACCAATCATGGATTACTGCTATTCCCAATAACCAATCACGGATCACTGCTATTCCCAATAACCAATCACTGATTACTGCTATTCCCAATAACCAATCACTGATTACTGCTATTCCCAATAACCAATCACTGATTACTGCTATTCCCTATAACCAATCACTGATTACTGCTATTCCCAATAGCCAATCACTGATTACTGCTATTCCCAATAACCAATCACTGATTACTGCTATTCCCTATAACCAATCACTGATTACTGCTATTCCCTATAACCAATCACTGATTACTGCTATTCCCAATAGCCAATCACTGATTACTGCTATTCCCAATAACTAATCACGGATTACTGCTATTCCCAATAACCAATCACTGATTACTGCTATTCCCAATAACCAATCATGGATTAGTGCTATTCCCAATAACCAATCACTGATTACTGCTATTCCCAATAACCAATCATGGATTAGTGCTATTCCCAATAACCAATCAATGATTACTAGTTTGCAACAACTAATCACTTCTCACTAATGTTTGCAGAAAACAATCCATGATCATCTTTGTTCCTAAAGACCAATCGCTGATCATTATTGTTTGCAACAACCAATCACTGATCAACATTGTTCCCAAGGACTCATCCCAATTGTTTCCAAAGACCAATCACTATGCTTGCGGCAATAAAAAGTTCTATGTTTAATATAAGTGAGTTTGTTATTGTACTTTTTTGTAGTTGTTGTGTTTTTCATTAGAAATAATAATGAACCCACCAATCAAGAAATTGCCGCCCCGAATTGCTACTAAATCAAAAGCGAAAGTGAAATGCACACCCGCACTGGCATTCATAAGCGACGGGGAAACACGCACACACACCCCGGTGATACCGGTATTACCGGTATTGTCACATGTTGATTAACCGGTGGAAAAATTTCCTCACTGTCACATCCCTACCAATCACTGATCGCCATTGCTCCTGATGAACCATATTGCTTGCAACCACCATTCACTAATCACTACTGTTCCCACAAACGAATCACTAATCACCGTCATTCCCAACAACCAATCATCCATCGCTACTGCACCCGACTGTCAATAACTGATCACTATTATTTGCAACAACCCGTCACTGATCACAGTTTTCTGTCCCGCCCACGCACTTCTTTGTTCTTGGTTTTAAACTCACTTCTTGGTGAATTTTACAGTAAATTGGTGCGGCTGTGGCTCAGGTGGTAGTCCACTAATCTCAGGGTTGGCGGTTCTATCTCTGGCCCACGTGACTCCACATGCCGAAGTGTCCTTGGGCAAGAGACTGAGCCCCAAGTTGCTCCCGATGGCAGACTAGCGCCTTGCATGGCAGCTCTACTGTCGTTG